>NW_028319539.1:100000-226707 GCF_062004578.1 Staurois parvus
TAAAACCTAGGTGCGTCTTATGGAGCGAAAAATACGGTATTTAAAATATACTTTTCTTCCATGTGAGAAATCCCAAAATTTTCAAATGAGGTTCAAATGGTGTATGGCCAGCTTCGGTCTCTGTCCCATAACCCTTTGATGTTGCTTAATTTATAGCAGATCTGCTTTAAGAAGAGGTGGAATTTCTCAGCTTGACTTCTTTAGTACATTGAGGTTTCATTTTAAACCAATGCCCGCCCGACGTTGCCCTGAGCGCTTTCTTACATGCCGGTAATGCTGCTTGACAAGTTTTTTAAGAAAAAAAAATAGGTGCAGTTGCTTTGACACTATAAAATCTATAAAATTAGATTTTCAAGGAAATTGTGCAGAAAAAATAGAAGTCTGTACTGAGGACTACTTGATTTTCTCACATTAACTCATTATTTGCCAGTGGCAGGACTTCAACCAAGAATTTTAATTTTATAGCTGTATGACTGTGGAGGTTCCCATGTATCCAAGTCTTGGTATAGCTGGTAGTAGGTGGTCTCATGTCACTGGCCTTGTTCTGTCATGTTGAAGATGTTTTGGTGCTTATCCAACAGGCTTCCCTAGCTCAGGGCCAGGGACCCCAGCACTGATAGCCACACAAGATACGTAATCACCTTAATTCTGCCACTATAGAATGTGTTGACTATCCATGATAGGATGAAGCCTGAAGTGAAATCCCATCTCCTAGGACTCACTAACATTAAGGAGAGGTACAAAAGAAACATGAAATATAAAGTCTACACCTACTTCCATACCCATTCACCTACTCCTTCCTTCCATCCATTCCTTGCCACTCTACCAACCCCCATCCCCATTCACCGTACTGCTTATCCTCCCTTCTATCCATTCTCCTGCCGCTCCAACTACACCTATCCCTATTCATCCTTCTGCTTATCCTCACCTCCATCCCTTCCCTTTGCCACTCCACCTACCCCCATCCCCATTCACCATACTGCTTATCCCCTCTTCTATCCATGCCTCTGCTGCTCCACCTACCCCAATCTCCATCCACCCTACTGCTCATCCTCTCTTCCATCCAATCCTCTGCCGCTCCACCTACCCCCATCCCCATTTACCCTACTGCTTATCCTCCCTTCCATCCATTCTCCTGCCGTTCCACCTACCCCAATCCACATTCACCCTTGTGCTTATGCCCTCTTCTATTCATTCCTCTGCTGCTCTACCTAACCCCTTCTCCATTCACCCTACTGCTTATCCTCCCTTTTGTCCATTCCTCTGCCACTCCACGTTCCCCCATCCCCATTCACCCTGCTGCTTATCCCCTCTTCTATCCATGCCTCTGCCGCTCCACCTACCCCAATCCCCATCCACCCTACTGCTCATCCTCTCTTCCATCCGTTCCTCTGCTGCTCCACCTACCCCCATCCTCATTTACCCTACTGCTTATCCTCCCTTTCATCCATTCTCTTGCCATTCCACCTACCCCAATCCCCATTCACCCTTCTGCTTATGCCCTCTTCTATTCATTCCTCTGCTGCTCTACCTAACCCCTTCTCCATTCACCCTACTGCTTATCCTCCCTTTTGTCCATTTCTCTGCCACTCCACCTACCCCCATCCCCATTCACCCTACTGCTTATCCTCCCTTCCATCCATTCCTCTGCCGCTCCACCTACCCCAATCCCCATTCACCCTTCTTCTTATCCTCCCTTCCATCCATTCTTCTGCCGCTCCACCTACCTGCATCCTTCTTCACCCTACTGCTCATCCTACCTTCCATCCATTCATCTTCCACTCCACCTACCCCCATCCCCATTCACCCTTCTGCTCATCCTACCTTCCATCCAATCCCCTCCCACTTCACCTTCCTCCATCCCCATTCACCCTTCTGCTCATCCTGCCTTCCATCCTTTCCTCTGCTGCTCCACCTACCCCCATCCCCTATCACCCTACTGCTTATCCTCCCTTCCATCCATTCCTCTGCCGCTCCACCTACCTCCATCCCCATTCACCCTTCTGCTCATCCTACCTTCCATTCAATCCCCTCCCACTCCATGTGTCCAGCCAAAGCTTCTACAAATAAGGTTCATCATCACTATAATCATCCTAAAATGTCGAATGATTTTCTTTTGGTCAGGAAGCAATTCAACTCCAACTGTTACCTGCAATGAGGGGATTCTAAATATATTTTTACCAAAATGTTGGCTGGAAGAAAATGGTTTTAACGTGTCAACTGTACGGCTGAAACGTTTCGACTGCCTGGCAGCAAAAGAGATTGTGGATAATACGGCCCAGATGACCTTCCATACACCGTTGGCAATTAATTACTGCAACACCACTGCAGAGGTAAGTCTAGACCCATCAGATAGGCTGCCCATCGGAAAGCATTGGGTTTTGAATGGAAATAATGATGTTTAATTATAGCAATATTTTAGGTTTAAAATGTATTAGGCGAAGTACAGACAGATGCAGATGCCTTCTGGCCGAGCTCTTGGGGGAAAAAAGGGCTTGGCTCTTGGGACGAATCTTCCCTGGTGATCACTATTTTGTCCCTTTAAGAAAGCCAGCACCTGCTAAGGTCCCCTCTCCATAGGTACAAACATGCATGCTTTACAAATGCAATCCTACGTGTATGTTTATGGCAATTGCTGGGCGTCCAGATTCTAGAAACAGACCAAAGCTAAGACATCCAGTGCAGGAAATATAGGAACATTGTTGGGGATGCCATATTCCATGAAACAGACAGTCTGTAATTTGTTCCAAAACTAAAGCTGGCCATAGAGGGTTAAGTTTTTTTTTTTCATTAAGCCAACAGATTCCTCCAGCCACACAAATGAGGTGGAGGAATCCCCCCTGTGGGTGTAACGGAACCGGACCCCGACTGCACTTGGGTATTTCCGTTAGGATACCGCTTCCCTGTCCGAACACCGACCACAGACACCACAGCAGACCATACAAGACTAGACGACACCAGTCTTGAAGTAAAACCGGGAAATAGACTACTTTATTTTAACACAGATACAAGATATATACATTCAAGGGAACAATCCCCCCTCCCTGCATAATGACACAGGGCGGGGCAATCTACATTTAGTAACAAGAGACACACCAGCAGACAGTCCCATTAGGAGGGAGGGCTGCTGGAGATACCCCCCACCAAGCCAATACACATAAACACATACATCCCATAATAGTTTGCTCCCAAGCAAGACACACAATAGAACAATGGGATGCAACCGCATGGCATTAAACAATCAACAACCCCCCACCCCAATATTAGGACACATCACCCTGTACCCCTAACAGGTACAGGGTGACTTACACATAATAGGGATATGAGGAGCTGAGACAGGGGTCTCCCCACCTCTGCAAAGTGCGCTGTGTTCCATGGGCCCCCCACCCAAAGTGACTCCCGTCACAGTGGGACAATGGGACCTGGCACTGTTAGAATACGCTGATCAGCAGCTTCAGCCACTGATCAACAAAAAGGTTCCACTATGTCCCATCAACAGAAGTCAATCAAATGATTGACTTATGTTGAGCAGGCATGGCCACACACTGAACCGGGCAAATTTCGATCATCACTTGGCCAGTTTTAGACTCTTTTCACACAGGTGGCACTTTTACCATGCCCCCAACCACCCAATGGCAAGGAAGCACACATTGCGGTGGCTGCGATGCTTTGTGTTGTGATGCAGAAATCTTAACTTGACTTGCCAACTCTGACATGAAGCACTATCTGACTAGTTTGTCAATGGAAGTGAATGAGACCATGCCACAACCATTTCTCCGCTCCACCCAGTGCGTTTCGTCATAAACAGCCATCTTCCGGGGCTCCTCTGTACACATCCAGGAATAAAACTCAGCATTTCATGGTGTGTCTTCCATCATGCAGACGCTGCCCATGCATTTTGTGTCCATTTATAGCAAAAGAAAAGAGTCAAAGCCAAGTCTGACATGGACTGGTTTTTCAATGGAAGTGAATGGGACCACGCCGCAACCATTTCTCCGCAGCACCATTTAATAGGCATAAAACCTCACTTACAAACATTTAAAAAAAATTACATATCAGTATATTCACCAAACCAGCAAAAACAGCATCAACTTCCGTTTCACTTCTTTTTGTGATGACGTCACGGAGAGGCTCCGCCCGATGCGTTTCATCATAAACAGCCGTCTTCCAGAGCTCCACTGTACACTTCCAGGAATACAACTCAGCATTTCATGTGTCTTCCATCATGCATCATGCTTTACCAAGTAATTATAGATCTGTTAGTGTAACTTCTATAGTTGGGAAGATACTGGAAAATTTTATAAAAGACCACATAGAGGAGTTCTTGCTGGAAAAAAATGTTTTAAGCAACAGACAGCATGGAGTCATGAAAGACAGAAGTTGTCAAACAAATCTGATTTCTTTTTATGAGGAGGTGAGCAAAACCTTGGACAGAGGAGTGGCGGTGGACGTGGTATACTTGGACAGAGGAGTGGCGGTGGACGTGGTATACTTGGACAGAGGGGTGGCTGTGGATGTGGTATACTTGGACAGAGGAGTGGCGGTGGACGTGGTATACTTGGACAGAGGGGTGGCTGTGGACGTGCTATGCTTGGACAGAGGGATGACTGTGGACGTGGTATACTTGGACAAAGGGGTAGCTGTGGACATTGTATACTTGGACAGAGGGGTGGCAGTGGACGTGGTATACTTGGACAGAGGGGGGCTGTGGGTGAGGTATACATGGACAGAGGGGTGGCTGTAGACGTGGCATACTTGGACAGAGGGGTGGTGGTGGACATGGTATACTTGGACAGAGGGGTGGTGGTGGACATGGTATACTTGCACAGAGGAGTGGCGGTGGACATTTTATACTTGGACAGAGGGGTGGTGGTAGACGTGATATACTTGGACAGAGGCGTGGCGGTGGACATGGTATACTTGGACAGAGGGGTGGTGGTGGAGGTGGTATACTTGGACAGAGGGGTGTCTGTGGATATGGTATACTTGGAGAGAAGGGTGGCGGTGGACGTTGTATACTTGGACAGAAGGATGGCGGTGGACGTGGTATACTTGGACAGAGGGGGGCTGTGGGTGTGGTATACATGGACAGAGGGGTGGCTGTGGATTTTGTATACTTGGACAGAGGGGTGGCGGTGGATGTGGTATACTTGGACATAGGGGTGGCTGTGGACGTGGTATACTTGGACATAGGGGTGGCTGTGGACGTGGTATAGTTGGACAGAGGGGTGGCTGTGGACGTGGTATACTTGGACAGAGGGGTGGCGGTGGACGTGGTATACTTGGACAGAGGGGTGGCTGTGGACGTGGTATACTTGGACAGAGGGGTGGCTGTGGACGTGGTATACTTGGACAGAGGGGTGGCTGTGGACGTGGTATACTTGGACAGAGGGGTGGACGTGGTATACTTGGACAGAGGGGTGGCTGTGGATGTGGTATACATGGACAGGGGGTGGCGGTGGACGTGGTATACTTGGTTTAACGGCAAATGCTGGGTGCAATAACTAAAAGCAAGTCATATACGTGCACACAATCAACATGTAGTCATGCTGGTACCTTTTAATCAGCATTTAAACCGTTACATATTCTACGCATGTGAAAGACCATCTACCAAATGAATACCTGCCCCGGCACATCATAGCATTCACGCGGCACTTCAAGAAATAACAGAATCCAACTGCAATATTCTTGCACCGTCAAAACCTCCACTTTTATTATCACACAACACACAGGAGGATATATCTTATAGTCATCACAATCTGCATCATAACACACACCAATAATAATGTGAGCATTACAGCATGAAACAGACACATCATTTGACAGAGTCACAGCACAGAATTAATACATTACCAAAGCTATGATAGATGCTGGAAGGAACAAATCCCATCGGAACCAAACTGCCCAGAGGGGAAGCCGTAAGCACGACCAATCAACAAACCCATATAGCCTTGGCAAAAATCCCAGCGTCAAAGCATCCCCTCACGCATGGAATGGCTTCCAATAATTGGTCTCGCTTAGACTTTCGGCTTTTAAACCATTTTTATGGAAGCTTTCCAATAGTGGGCGGGCGCCACACCCACCACAGGAGGAGCTGGGCAGAAGGGTTCCGCGAGGATAACAGAGTCACGCTAAACCACCATATTGATCCCACATCGTTATCTGAAAAGTTACATTTTTGATTCTGATCTAAACTTCTTCTCATCTACCCAAAACTTAAAGATTTCTAACTTCTCAAGCAAGTAGATGTCTTTGAACAGGTTCTTATCTTCTAATGTGACATACTAGATGTCATAAACACGTTCAATTTCCATAAACAAGTTTTTATCTTGCTCTAAGCAGAATGTCTTGTGACTCGACTCTGTTCTTTTGGCTTAGAGAAATGACATCAGTCACTTCTCATGCCCCTGGCATTTGGGCAACAATGCTTTACTGTTAAAATTACCCAAGAAACAAAGGGTCCAAGGCCAACACATTTCATAGGCATTACACTTGGATTTTGCAAAAGCGTTTGAGACAGTTCCCTACACACAGCTAATGTGTAAGTCTACGGGCTGGAAAATCCAAATGTAAATGGATAGAAAACTGGCTAAAAGATGGTATTCAGAGAGTAGTGGTTAATGATTCATACTCTGAATGGTCTAGGGGTGTCAGTGGTGTACCACAAGGTTCAGTTATTAGTGGGGTACCCCAAAGATCAGTGTTATTAGTGGGGGACCCCAAGGATCAGTGTTATTAGTGGGGGACCCCAAGGTTGTGTTATTAGTGGGATACCCCAAAGATCAGTGTTATTAGTGGGGTACCCCAAGGATCAGTGTTATTAGTGGGGGACCCCAAGGATCAGTGTTATTAGTGGGGGACCCCAAGGTTGTGTTATTAGTGGGATACCCCAAAGATCAGTGTTGGGACCCTTACTTTTTAATCTATTTATAAGCGATATCGGGTCTGAGATTATAAATCCCATTTCAGTCTTTGCAGATGACACCAAGCTGTGCCGGGGAATAACGTCCTTACAGGATGTCTCCAACTTACAAGCCGACCTCAATGCTCTGTGTGATTGGGGGACTATGGGGCCAATGAGGTTTAATGTTGATAAATGTAAGGTTATGCACTTGGGGGCTAAAAATATGCATGCATTATACATACTAGGGGGGTACAACTGGGGAGGGGGGGTCAGCGGTGGAGAAGGATCTGGGGGGGGGTCAATGGTGGAGAAGGATCTGGGGGGGGGGTCAATGGTGGAGAAGGATCTGGGGGTTCTGGTAGATCACAAGCTTAATAATGGCAGCAATGCCAAGCTGCGGGTTCTAAAGTGAGCAAAATCCTCTCTTGTATTAAAAGAGGTATAGACTTCAGAGAGAGAGATATCATCCCCCCCCCCCCGGTACAAATCATTAGTAAGACCTAATCTGGAATATGCAGTTCAGTTTTGGGCACCAATTCACAAAAAGAACATTGGGGAACTGGAGAAAGTACAGAGAAGGGCAACCAAACTGATAAGAGGCAGGGGAGGACTGACCATTTGGAAACTCGGGCACTGCCCGAGGGCCCTGGGTCAGTAGGGGGCCCCATGAGATGCCCCTGGTACCTTTTTCATAGGCTTTTTTGAGTTTGGGCAAGGATACAGGGGCACAGGCAGCACAAAACCTAAATACACCCCTGTGCTCACGTAATAACATGCGAGTGCTGCTCAGTCCTGAAATGCTGTAAACTCAGCCTGCGTGATGATGCCCCCCCTGGGGGTGGGGGGCGTAAACAACAGGAAACGGGCAGAATGAAAAAGTGTTGTTGTGTTGGCAGAGGACTGCCAGCGCTGGACCGAGAAGGAAGTCGGGGACAGTGCTGGATCGTGGAGATTTTTTTAGTGGGGATTTAAATATTTAAAAAAACAAATCTTGATGTCGCAACTGAACTATTTGCTTTTAAAACCAGTTTTATGATTCTTTTTCTCTTTCCGCAGGTGAACGCGACCCAGGTCACATACATGAACACGCTGTATGGATTTTCCGAGACCTCTGTAAATCCGATACAACGAATCTTGGTTATGAATGTTTCCTGCACTGTCCCCATGAGTGCCGCCGCACAGCTTAGGATCACCATGAAGCCAGCACTCCGGTAATATTTATCATTCGTTAAGGTTCCTTTTTGCATGCCGAAATCCCAATTGGTCCGTCTCTACTGCTGAGATGTACAGTTGTGTTCAAAATAATAGCAGTCAGACATCACTAACCGGATCAATCACTGTTTTTGGTAGAAATGATATTTCTACATGGCAAATAATTTCCTAGCAGGTGTAGTAGAGTCATAGAAATCCAACAGACCCAACAGTCATGACATGCATGCTGCTGATTCTGTGTCATTGAATCACTCATTGAAAGGGGCGTGTTCACAATAATAGCCGTGTGGAGTTCTATTAGTGACGTCATTCATTCTTTGAAAAACAGGTGGCAATTATTGCCCTTATTTAAGGAAGGAAGGCAGCAAATGTTGGACATGCTGGTTACAGTGCATTTCTCTCTGAAATTCTGAGGAAAATGGGTCGTTCCAGACATTGTTCAGAAGAACAGCGTACCTTGATTAAACAGTTGATTGGAGAGGGGAAAACATATAAAGAAGTGCCGAAAATGATCGGCTGCTCAGCTAAAATGATCGCAAATGCTTTAAAATGGCAACCAAAACCTGAAAGACGCGGAAGAAAGTGAAAAACTACCATGAGAATGAATAGAAGAATAGCCAAAATGGGGCGGACTCAGCCAACAATCAGCTCCAGGAAGATGAAAGAAGGTGTGACGTTCCCTGTGAGGACTGTTACAATTAGAAGACGCCGATGTGAAGCCAAGCTATCTGCAAGAAGTCCCCGCAAAGTCCCGCTGTTGGGAAAAGACGTGTGCTGAAGAGGTTACAATCTGCCAAAGAGCACATTGACCGGCCTAAAGAGAAATGGCGCAACATTTTGTGGACTGATGAAAGTAAGATTATTCTTTTTGGGTCTAGTGGGCGGAGACAGTTTGTCAGACGACCCCCAAACACTGAATTCAAGCCACAGTACACTGTGAAGACCGTGAAGCATGGTGGTGCAAGCATCATGATATGGGAATGTTTCTCATACTACGGTGTTGGGCCTATTTATCGCATACCAGGGATCATGGATCAGTTTGAATCCATCAGAATACTTGAAGAGGTCATGCTGCCTTATGCTGAAGAGGAAATGCCCTTGAAATGGGTGTTCCAACAAGACAACGACCCCAAACACAGCAGTAAACGTGCAACATCTTGGTTCCAGACCAACAAGATTGACGTTATGGAGTGGCCAGCCCAATCCCTGAATCTTCATCCAATAGAAAACTTGTGGGGTGACATCAAAAATGCCGTTTCTGAGGCCAAACCAAGAAATAGAGAAGAACTGTGGAATGTGGTCCAATCATCCTGGGCTGGAATACCTGATCACAGGGGCCCGAAGTTGGGGGACTCCATGCAACACAGATGTACAGCAGTTCTCAGAAACAGTGCGACTACAACCAAATATTCATGAAGCCATTCAAAGGAAAGCAAAATCTTCAAACATTTCTCAGTTTATATAGTGAATGTTTGAGTTTGTAAAGAAGAATACAAACACGGCCATTTTTTTGAACCGTCTAATATTTACTTTTTTTCCATTTTTTTAGAGGAACAACACAAATTTGATGTATTTTTCTTCATGTTGTGATTTGGAATAGAATGTGTCGTGTTCCCAATGCATTTGTGTGGATGGAAATAAAAGCTATTAGAAGGATTTTCACCTTTATTCACTTTTTTCAACACACTGCTATTATTTTGAACACAACTGTACATTCACCGGGCAGTCTGCTAGGTCCACCTTGCTAGTACCGGGTTGGACCCCCTTTTGCCTTCAGAAATGCCTTCATTCTTCGTGGCAAAGATTCAACAAGGTGTTGGAAACATTCCTCTGGGATTTTGGCCCATATTAACATAACATGAAAAAGAAAAAGTAACTCCAGTCCCCTTTGGGTTAGATAAATCAATCAATCATTTATTCATTCAATCATTCAATCAATCAATCAATCAATCTTTTCCCTTTTCCTTTAATGCCACCCATCACCAAAAATGAAAGATAAGATGTGGGCTCACCAAATAGAAGTGACCCCTTTATTTAGAGTCCTCAACCCTTCACACAGGACTCAGCGCTGTTTCGGTATAAAACTCCTCAGATGATGATTATTATACAGGATTTATATAGCGCCAACAGTATACGCAGCGCTGTACAATATATGGGAGACAATACAATGACAATACAGTCCAATACAGAAGGAATAGGAGGGCCCGGCTCATGGAGCTTACAATCTAAAGGGAGGGGGAGGTGGTACAGAAGGTGATAGCTGCGGGGGATGATCTGGTGGAGGTGACTCAAATACACTTCTTAGGCGGAGGTGGGGTAGGCTTCCCTGAATAAATGAGTTTTCAAGGATCGCCTAAAGGCAGACAGGGTGGGGGCTGACACAGATAAGTAGTATGTATCTCCAAGGAAGCGAAATCACATACAAATAACCAGATAAACACTTCTTATAGTGTAGGCATCTCCAAACACCATTTAATAGGCATAAAAACCGCAGTTACAAACTTTTTTTTTTTGTTAAAAGCTCATATCAGTATATTCACAAAGCTGGCAAAAACAGCATCAACTTCCTGTACGCGATGACGTCACAGGCAGGCTCTAATGCGTTTCGTCATGAACAGACGTCTTCCGGGGCTCCTCTGTACACATCCAGGAACAGAACTCAGCATTTCATTATGTGTCGTCCATCATGCAGATGCTGCCCAGGCACAAGTTTCATTTAGACTCACCGGCCACTATATTAGATCCACCTTGCTACCCTGTGTGGTCTTCTGCTGCTGTAGTCCATCTGCTTCAAGGTTGGACGTGTTGTGCGTTCAGAGATGGTATTCTGCATACCTTGGGTGTAACGAGTGGTTATTGGAGTTACTGTTGCCTTTCTATCATCTCCAACCAGTCTGCCCATTCTCTTCTGACCTCTGACATCAACAAGGCATTTTCCTTCTAAAGGATATTTTCTCTTTTTCGGACCTTTCTCTGATCATCTGCATTCAGAGATGGTATTCTGCATACCTTGGTTGTAACGAGCGGTTATTTGAGTTAATGTTACCTTTCTATTATTTGAAACCAGTCTGCCCATTCTCCTCTGACCTCTGACATCGACAAGGCATTTCCCTCCACACAACGGCCACTCACTGGATATTTTCTCTTTTTTGGACCATTCTCTGATCATTCCACATTCAGAGATGATATTCTGCATACCTTGGTGGTAACGAGTGGTTATTGGAATTACTGTTGCCTTTCTATCATTTGAAACCAGTCTGCCCATTCTCTCCTGACTTCTGACCTCAACAAAGCATTTTCCTCCACACAACTGCCGCTCACTTGATATTTTCTCTTTTTTCGGATCATTCTCTGTAAACCCTAGAGATGGTTGTGTGTGAAAATCCCAGTAGATCATCAGTTTTTGAAATCCTCAGACCAGCCTGTCTGGCCCCAACAACATTCACTATCTCCGCTCTCCCCGGACCCCGCATTCACTATATCTGCTCTCCCCGGACCCCGCATTAACTATATCCGCTCTCCCCGGACCCCGCATTCACTATATCCACTCTCCCCGGATCCCGCATTCGCTATATCCGCTCTCCCCGGATCCCGCATTCGCTATATCCGCTCTCCCCGGACCCCGCATTCGCTATATCCGCTCTCCCCGGACCCCGCATTCACTATATCCGCTCTCCCCGGACCCCGCATTCACTATATCCGCTCTCCCCGGACCCCGCATTCACTATATCCGCTCTCCCCGGACCCCGCATTCACTATATCCGGTCTCCCCGGACCCTGCATTCACTATATCTGGTCTCCCCGGACCCCGCATTCACTATATCTGGTCTCCCCGGACCCCGCATTCACTATATCTGGTCTCCCCGGACCCCGCATTCACTATATCCGCTCTCCCCAGACCCCGCATTCACTATATCCGCTCTCCCCGGACCCCGCATTCACTATATCCGCTCTCCCCGGACCCCGCATTCACTATATCCGCTCTCCCCGGACCCCGCATTCACTATATCCACACTCCCCAGACCCCGCATTCACTATATCTGCTCTCCCCGGACCCTGCATTCACTATATCCGCTCTCCCCGGACCCCGCATTCACTATATCCGCTCTCCCCGGACCCCGCATTCTCCCTCAGTACACAGAACATGGAAATGCAATTATTTTAGTAAATATAAACTGCTAAATCCCTTTTCCCATCAGCAGTATATAGCAGTCTTGTGACTTCTATCAGTGTCCAGCATACCACTGTTTAAAGCTTGTAGGGGGAGTTTTCTTTCTGCTCTGGTAGGCTGCAGAACCCTTGACCTCTGTCTGGACAGAGCTGATTGGCCCTGTGCTGATCACATGCGCAAGAAAAAAAAAAAAAAAACCTCTCTAGCAATACACACCAACCTGAGCATGTGCAGAGTGACTCCAAACCTCTGTTCTATCAGGAGATATTTAGGGGACAATGGAAGAAGGGGAGGATCAGAGAAGATAGGATCAAAGATCCTTTTTACACAGTGCAGAGGATTAACCCCTTAGGTTCCACTGTGAGTATAACAAGCACGCTTTCCTGTGTATACAGACTGATTGTACTGTTGTGCGTTTACTAACACTTTAAGTGCAAAGAAATAGTCCTCCATGCAAAAGAGAAAGTAACTCCAGTCCCCTTTGGGTTAGATAAATCAGTCAATCATTCAATCAATCTCTTCTCTCTTTCTTTAATGCCATCGGTGTCACCCGTCACCAGAAATGAAAGATAAGATGTGGGCTCACCATATAGAAGTGACCCCCCGTATTTAGAGTGCTCAACCTCAACTCTCCACACAGGACTCAGCGCTGTTTCGGTATAAAACTCCTCAGATGATGATTATTATACAGGATTTATATAGCGCCAACAGTATACGCAGCGCTGTACAATATATGGGAGACAATACAATGACAATACAGTCCAATACAGAAGGAAAAGGAGGGCCCGGCTCATGGAGCTTACAATCTAAAGGGAGGGGGAGGTGGTACAGAAAGTGATAGCTGCGGGGGATGATCTGGTGGAGGTGACTCAAATACACTTCTTAGGCGGAGGTGGGGTAGGCTTCCCTGAATAAATGAGTTTTCAAGGATCGCCTAAAGGCAGACAGGGTGGGGGCTGACACAGATAAGTAGTATGTATCTCCAAGGAAGCGAAATCACATACAAATAACCAGATAAACACTTCTTATAGTGTAGGCATCTCCAAACACCATTTAATAGGCATACAAACTGCAGTCACAAGTTTTTTTTTTAGTTAAAAGCTCATATCAGTATATTCACCAAAGCGGCAAAAACAGCATCAACTTTCTGTACGCGATGACGTCACAGGCAGGCTCTAATGCGTTTCGTCATAAACAGACGTCTTCTAGGGCTCCTCTGTTCACATCCAGAAACCAAACTCAGCATTTCATGGTGTGTCTTCCATCATGCAGACGCTGCCCAGGCACAAGTTTCATTTACACTCACCGACCACTTTATTAGGTACACTTTGCTACCGTGTGTGGTCTTCTGCTGCTGTAGCCCATCTGCTTCAAGGTTAGACGTGTTGTGCGTTCAGAGATGGTATTCTGCATAGCTTGGTTGTAACAAGTGGTTATTGGAGTTACTGTTGCCTTTCAATCATCTCCAACCAGTCTGCCCATTCTCCTCCACCCTCTGACATCAACAAGGCATTTGCCTCCACACAACTGGATATTTTCTCTTTTTTGGACCATTCTCTGATCATCTGCATTCAGAGATGGTATTCTGCATAGCTTGGTAGTAACGAGCGGTTATTGGAGTTACTGTTGCCTTTCTATCATCTCAAACTAGTCTGCCCATTCTCCTCTGACCTCTGACTTCAACAAGGCATTTTCCTCCACACAACTGCCACTCACTGGATATTTTCCCGGTTTTTTTTACCTTTCTCTGATCGTTCTGCGCTCAGCGAAGGTATTCTGCATAGCTTGGTTGTAATGAGTGGTTATTGGAGTAACTGTTGCCTTTCTATCCTTTAGAACCAGTCTTCCCATTCTCCTCTGACCTCAACAAAGCATTTTCCTCCACATAACTGCCGCACACTGGATATTTTCTCTTTTTTGGACCATTCTCTGTAATCCCTAGAGATGGTTATGTGTAAAAATCCCAGTAGATCATCAGTTTTTGAAATCCTCAGACCAGCTCGTATGGCACCAACAACCATGCCACGTTCCAAGTCTCTTGAATCCCTTTCTTCCCCATTCTGATGCTCAGTTTGAACTTCAGCAAGTCATCTTCACCACGTCTAGATGCCTAAATGCATTGAGTTGCTGCCGTGTGATTGGCTGATTAGCAATTTGTGTTACCAAGCAATTGAACAGGTGGACCTAATAAAGTGGCCAGTGAGTGTAATGTCTACTTCCTTTGGTTACCATATAGCAATTTGGACCTACAAAAGGAAGTCGAGGTGGGTGGTCTGGGTCGACTGCTCAAGCCCGGAAAAAAAGGGGAGGCTTTTTTTCCCCCCAAAACTTGATGGATGTATTTGCTGCTCTTAACCCTTAAATGTTTCAAAAAGTCCTTCAAGTGAGATAGAGTCTCCTATCAGCAATTTGTGTCACCAAGCCATTGAACAGGTGGACCTAATAAAGTGGCCAGTGAGTGTATTGTCTACTTCCTTTGGTTACCATATGGCAATTGGGACCTACAAAAGGAAGTTGAGGTGGGCGGTCTACGTCGATTGCTCAAGCCTGGAAAAAAGGGGAACCTTTTTTTTCTCCCAAAACTTGATGGATGTATCTGATGCTCTTAACCCATAAATGTTTCAAAAAGTCCTTCAAGCGAGACAAAGTTTCATAACAGCAATTTGTGTTACCAAGCAATTGAACAGGTGGACCTAATAAAAGTGGCCGGTGAGTGTAATGTCTACTTCTTTTGGTTACCATATAGCAATTTGAATCTACAAAAGGAAGTCGAGGTGGGTAGTCTGGGTCAATTGCTCAAACCTGGAAAAAAGGGGAGGCTTTTTGCCTACTCAAAACTTGATGGATGTATCTGACGCTCTTAAATGTTTCAAAAAGTCCTTCAAGTGAGACAAAGTTTCGTATCAGCATTTTGTGACACCAAGCCATTGAACAGGTGGAGCTAATAAAGTGGCCAGTGAGTGTAATGTCTACTTCTTTTGGTTACCATATAGCAATTTGAACCTACAAAAGGAAGTCGAGGTGGGCGGTCTGGGTCAATTGCTCAAACCTGGAAAAAAAGGGGAGGCTTTTTCCCTAACCAAAACTTGATGGATGTATCTGATGCTCTTAACCCATAAATGTTTCAAAAAGTCCTTCAAGTGAGACAAAGTTTCGTATCAGCAATTTGTGTCACCAAGCCATTGTTCAAGGTGGACCTAATAAGGTGGTCGGTGAGTGTATAGCAAAATAAATAATGGTGAGATACACATCTAGACTGAGATGATAATGGCAAGCCCAAGGAATTTGTGGCTAGGATGTGCTCCCTTTCAGAAAAGTGGAAATTGAATGTAACATTTCATATTGTTCCCCAAACAATTCTATACTTTTATATTTATCCATGAGGGAGACAATGTCCCATAACACAGTATTTCTCAACCTTTTTTCAGGCACCTAAAAATTATGGACAGTCCTGAGGCACCCTCAGGACTGTCCATAAAATTATGACCAGTCTTGAAGCACCCATTCTAAAATGGGGTGCCTCAAGACTGTCCATAATTTTAAAAGGGCACCCCATTCAAAAATGTGAAAAACTATTCTATAGTTTTATATTACGCAGCAACATCCACACATGTAGGACGTCCAACATTAGAGAAGATTTATTTTTCCAAAGCAAATACACTTTTGGCACACCGGTACTGACTAGTATTCCAATGTTTCTGTCAGTTTTTCTCCATCAGTGAGCTAATGTGACCCCAACACTGATGGAGAGGGGCAGGGGAGGGTCAAACTACGATGCTGTGCAGACGACCAGCATCATCCTTATCAAGTGATGATGTCATTGGTTGTCAGGTCGCCAGCGGCTAGAAAGTCATAATGGTGCAAAATGAAAACCTGTATCTTTTTTTGGGCAATTGTAAGTTTTGGGCAATTTTTTAGATAATCTGCCAAGGCACCCCTGAAAAAAACTCAAGGCACCCCAGGATGCCTGGGCACCCTGGTTGAGAAAGTCTGCCCTAACAAACTCTACTCCATCTGAATGATGGCACGCCACCACCTACTAGATGAAGGAAAACCTGCACCTGTCTACAAGTCAGTGATGGAGAAAGGTCAGCAGCAGGAACACAACAGACAATACTGGTGACCCATTCTTTCCCTCTTCCTGTCTTTTTCGGGCACCTCTTCCAGAGTTCAGTTCCTCTTCAAGCCTATGTTTTCCTAACCTTTCATGTCTTTATGAGTTTTTTTCTATGAAGCCCATCCATGATACTGTCCAGGGGTGGACTGAAAGCTCATGGGGCCCCCGGGCAATAGAGGATCATGGGGCCCCTGTGTCTTTGCCCAAACTCAAAAAAGCCTATGAAAAAGGTACCAGGGGCATCTCATGGGGCCCCCTACTGACCCTGGGCCCTCGGGCAGTGCCTGAGTTTCCAAATGGTCAGTCCGCCCCTGATACTTTCCCATTGTATCCAAGATGTAGTTAGTAGTCTATTTCTGTAGATGTCTATGTACTGGAACCTCCAAATATTTCTGTGTGTGATGTATTTTTATCTTTTATTTTTCAGGATCATACCAATAGATATTTCTGGACCAAACAACTCTGTAGCGTATATGAGAATTTATAAAGATGAAGCCTTTACCACCCTGCTCTCAGACAATGACACACTGTATATGAATGATAATGTATACATCTCAGTGGTCATGCCTGAATTGGACGCCAACAATTTTAAGCTCAAGGTGATGAGAATTTACGTCTCTCCTGGAGAATCAAAAAATCTGCAATACGATTTGCTTGTGAATGGGTAAGTGTACAGAATCCTGAAAAGAACCGGTCATAACAGTTATACATGTAGCACTACCCCCTTAGGAGTCGCTAGAAGATTTGGGTCCCCTTATACTCCTGCACAGCCAGGCATCACGCATGTTCACACAGGCTTGCATCCAGAGCCAGAGATCTGTCCTTGAGCTTTGGTTTTGTTGTTTTATTGAGGGGATTTGAACTGGGATAGGGTGACGGGTGTACAGGATGCCCAAGGGAACCGATAACTGAGGACAACTTCCTGGAACTATTTACAAGCCTTCTCTGCAGCACAGTCTTTGTTGGAGAGCAAGCCAACGTCTCCTTCGTGTATCGCCCAAGACCGTAGATTAACTTCACCCAGCAATCTGGAGGTATCCCTGAACAGGGGATCTGGTTCCTGTCACTTTAAGAGATGAACAGTCACTAGTAGGGGGTTAATCTGGTTTCCCACCAGAGTGCTCCTTCCCCTATCTGCCCAGAGGGTGCAGGGGTACGCACTCAGACCCTCTCCTGTACTGCTTGTGGGTTGGTGGCTGCGACCAGGCCTATCAGTTTTGAGCTTTCCTCCTTTCCAGCTCCAGGCCTACAGGTGGGTTCCATCCCATTAGGCCCCCTAGCAGCCTTCTTCCTTCAGCCTCACATCTTCCTCTTTATCTTCTACTCAAACTCTCCTGCCACTGACACTTTTAAGGGTGCCCCAGCCCCTTTCCAAGCCTTCTGTTGGGGATTGGCTATGGTCCCTCAAGAGTGCATCCAGCCACTCCTCAGATCCACCGACTGCCTCTAGAGCCTTCCTCCAAAGCCCTAGAACAGGGTGAAATTCCAGAGGGGCTGGCCTGCAGAGCCTCTCAGCTCCTGACCATGGTTTTACCTTCTGGCTATTACACCCAGGCTGCTACTCAGCCTTTCTCGCTACCAATTAAACACTAGCTTCCCCTAGCTAAACTAGGAGGGTGCTACATACACAAGTGGGGGATTTCAAGAAATAATGTGTGAGAGGCATGTGACAACCTCTAAATGTCAATGTTGTCAATGATGGGGGTGGAAACACACAACTTGGCTCCTACTCTCCCAGTGATGTCCAATGATATTAAAGTGACCCTGTCAGCACATGTATATTCAATATACCTTCTAAAAGAAGACTGCATACACTTACTTTTTCTGTGGCGCATTTCTTTAAGAGCCGCTTCCTCCATGTGGTCACACACCTTTGGGTATGTGAATACCTGCACCCCCTGCCACTCTCTGTGGTTTCTTCCTTTACAGTATGGGTGTCAAACTGTCAGTTCTCCAGCTGTTGCCAAACTACAAGTCCAATGAGACATTGCAAGATTGACAGTTACAAGCATGACTCCCAAAGGCCGAGGCATGATGGGACTTGTAGTTTTGCAACAGCTGGAGGGCCACCAGTTTGACACCCCTGCTCTACAGGATGCATGAATTGGCAGGAGGAACCACGGCAAGTGACAGGGGGGAGCATGTATTCATCTCACCCAACTGGTCAAGTACATCCCAAGGATGGCGAATGGTGAAATGGAAGTTGGGTTGCTGGAAAGGCAAGCATATGCTCTCTTCTTCTAGCATGTATGTTGTACAGAACCGTGCTGCCAAGGTTACTTGAAAATGGTTGTAAACCTCATATGAACAGAGCATATCTCTCTATATACTTGCCTCAATCCAAAGCACCAAGTGTCATTTCTGTCTCCTCTATCTTCCCTCTGCTTTCTGCATTCATCACTTCTGACAGGTAATCCCAATACCAGAGAATCCCCCTCAACCCAGCACACAAAAGGTGATTGACAGTCTCAGCTGTGCATGTTTCCATATGAGACTGTGTAGACATCTGTGTGCTTAGTTTCCACTCAGGTCTCAGATTACACTCAGCTCTCCTCTATGATTTGCAGTTTGCAACATCAGATCTCCACCCCCACCTGCTGGATCTGAGAAATAGCCTTTGATCTGTGTGTTTTAGAAGGCTGGAGAAGAGATAAACAGGTACAACTTATGTAGGAGGATTTGTTTCACCTCTGTTGTTTCACCTGTTGATCCTGCCAGAAATGATTCCTGTGCTCTCTGCCTGTGCTGAATTCTTATCAGTTACATTGTTCTTCCCTCTTGCTAAAGAGTCTTAAAGGGGTAGTTCCCCTTTAAGATTCCCACTGTAAACTCATACAGAATATGGAATCCCCATAGTGTAGTATGTATAGAAAAGGTGTTTATTAAATTACAATTGCACTCACGTTTAGATAAAATTCACAAGTACATACTATAGACAGCGGGCTCCCGCGTCACTTCCGGGCTCAGCTCTGTCACCCGGCTCCGCCTACACGCGTGTCGTCACATGACATGACTTCCTCAGTCGTTCTATATTCTGTTTGAGTTTACTACAGACTGCACTCCTTAAGGGCCATAACCTACGGAGGAACAGATCCCAGATCCAGTAACAGCGGGAGTCCACCAAAAAGATCCCATTTTAAGGGAAAGAGGCATTCATGACCCGTGAGTGGACAGGTCCATTTGTGGAGGTGGGTGCAGTGGTGAACGGTGGTGGACATGGTGTGGATTGAACACAGGAGGTGCTATGCAAATAGAAAGTGGAGAAGGTCGCACACGTCTTTGTAGCCAAAAGACTGATATGATATTTGAAGACACCTTTACTTTATTTCATTGTGCTCAGTCACAAGGAATTCAAACGATTTTGCATGTGTGTTTTTGATTTATGGTCATCTCCATAAGGTTGAGAAGTGTTATGTATCTGCACATGTATGGGATACACAGCCATGGCCAAAGGTTTTGAGGATGACACAAATATTCATTTACCTGCAAGGAAACCCATGCAGTTGTCATTGCTTTGCACAAAAAGAGATTCACGGACAAGGATATTGCTGCTACTAAGATGGCACCTATTTCAATCATTTCTTCACCACTGGGATTTTTATTTTTTTTGCTATATAAATGAAAAAAGTCTAAAAATTTAGAAAAAGTGTTTTTCTTATAACATTTTGCAAATAAATAATATTTCATTGTAAATCTTGGCCAAAATGTATTCCGTTATCTTTTTAGTAAACAAAATAATAACCCAAATTAGTTTATAACCAAAAATTATAATTTTTAAAAAACATTTTTTACATTTTTATATTATTATTTATGTTTTTGTTTATTACATACTGTCACCCTAGCAGTACACTGTACTACTTGTGGGGGGTGATGAAGATTTTTTTCTTTTTTTTACAATGATTGCTTTTACACCCATAAAGGCTGTAAAAGCAATCATTTCTCCTTCTCTCTGGCTGCATTCTTGCAGCCATTGAGAAATACTGTGTGAGCTGTGATTGGTCACAGCTTGTCACATGGTACAAAGGCTGTAGTGAATAGCCCTGTACCATGTGACCTCTGTGATCATTCAAAGATTTCACACGTAGGAAGCAATGATGTCAGAAGTGATGTCAGATTGACCAATCAGTGATCACATGATCGGGACATCGCACAGAGGTCCCGTATGACGATCGGTGTTCCACTGTGTCCAGAGGACACAGCGGGCACCGGATCGCTGTGCTGCACACTCCCAGGGAGCGCACACAAGCAAGGGGTGGGGAGGCCATTTATAAACAGTCAGCCGACCCTGCACTGCCACCGTCCGGCCTTTTATATACAACAGCCGGACGGGAAGTGGTTAAGTAGAGACGTTCAATTGTTGTGAAGAAGGCTTCAGGGCACCCAAGAAAGTTCACCAAGCGCCAGGACCGTCTCCTAATGTTGATTCAGCTGCGGGATCGGGCCACCACCAGTGCAGAGCTTGCTCAGGAATGGTAGCAGGAAGGTGTGGTGCACCGGCACGCACAGTGAGGAGAAGACTTTTGGAGGATGGCCTGATGTCAAGAAGGGCAGCAAAGAAGCCACTTCTCTCCAGGAAAAACATCAGGGACAGACTGATATTCTGCAAAAGGTACAGGGATTGGACTGCTGAGGACTGGGGGATAGTCATCTTCTCTGATGAATCCCCTTTCCAATTATTTGAGGCTTCAGGAAAAAGACCTTGTCCGGAGAAGAAAAGGTGAGCGCTACCATCAGTTCTGTGTCCATGCCAACAGTAAAGCATCCTGACACCATTCATGTTTTGGTGTTGCTTCTCAGCCAAGGCAGTGGGCTCACTCACAGTTCTGCCTGAGAACAAAGCCATGAATAAAGAATGGTTCAAAAACATCATCCGAAAGCAACTTCTCCCAACCATCCAAGAACAGTTTTTTGAGGAACAATGCCTCTTCAAGCATGATGGAGCACCTTGCCATAAGGCAAAAGTGATAACTAAGTGGCTTGGGGAGCAAACATCGAAATTTTGGGTCCATGGCCAGGAAACTCCGCAGACCTTAATCCCATTGAGAACTTGTGGTTCATCCTCAAGAGACGGGTGGACAAAAAAAGCCACCTAACTCCAAGCATTGATTATCCAAGAATGGGCTGCCATCAATCTGGGTGTGGCCCAGAGGTTGATTGGGAGTATGCCAGGGTGAATTATTTATTTCAGGTACTTATAAAGTGCTGTCAATTTTATGCAGTGCTTTACATATATATTGTACATTCACATCAGTCCCTAACCCTCAAGGGGTGTACAATCTAAGGTCCCTAACTTACATTAATACATACATATACTAGGGCCAATTTAGACAGGATCCAATTAACCTACCAGCATGTCTTTGGAGTGTGGGAGGAAACTGGAGTACCCAGAGGAAACCCACACAGGCACAGGGAGAACATGCAAACTCCAGGCAGGTGGTGCCATGGCTGGGATTTGAACCAACAATGCTAGTACTACCAGGCAGAAGTGCTAACCATTTAGTTACCATACTGCCCATTGCAGAGGTCTTGAAAAAGAAGGGTCAACACTGCAAATATTAACTCTTTGCATAAACTTCATGTCATTGTTAATAAAAGCCTTTGACACTTATGCAATTCTTGTCATTATACTTCAATATACCAGAGTAACATCTGACAAAAAGATCGAAAAACACTGAATCAGCAGACGTTGTGAAAATTAATATTTGTGTCATTCTCAAAACTTCTGGCCGGAGCGGAAGGCATACATTGATTAGGAGGGAGGCACAGCATCACTTTGTTGGTATATTTATTCCTGTCCCTTGGTGAGAATGCTGCTTCTCCAGAGGTACAGCGGGGTTAGTGAGCGTTGTCACCCACGATGAACTGGCTGAAAGTCATTTTATGGGTCATAAAATGTGGAAATTTGCAGCTAAACGACATTTAAGTCCCGATGGGTACATAATGGGTACATGCTGTGCACTGTACTATACCACAATATTATGTATCAGTTTCATTTCCTGAATTGTGATATAGCCGGGAGGAACTAAACCTCGATCGTTTCTCTGTCCAGGTGTCCAGCTGGCGGTTTACTAGCTAACCTACTAACCGTCATCAGCAATGGAGTCTACACTGAATCTCGGTTTGTTATGAAGTTCTTCCACATTTCTGGATATGACAGTATCGTTCTTTCTGCTGATGTCCTACTCTGCGTAGATAATTGTGTCCCGGTAAGACTGGAAGATGTTCCGTGATGCCGTAAAAAAAAAAATGTGCAGAATTTTATTGTTTTAAAAAAGAGAATCAGTCGGGAGCAGGGGTGGACTGACCATTTGTGAACTTGGGCTCTGCCCGAGGGCCCGGGGACAGTAGGGGATCCCCATGAGATGCCCCTGGTACCTTTTGAGGGGTGGACTGACCATTTGGGAACTTGGGCTCTGCCCGAGGACCCGGGGTCAGTAGGGGGCCCCATGAGATGCCCCTGGTACCTTTCATAGGCTTTTTTGGGTGTGGTTTGACTGTGGGCGAGGACACAGGGGCCCCATAATCCCCTATTGCCCCGGGGGCCCCATGAGGTGTCAGTCCGCCCCTGGTCGGGAGACATGCATTTTTATTGCTGACTTGTTCTTCACCACTTGAGTACCAGCCTGTAATTCCCCTTCATTACCCGGATACATTTCAGTTGTCAGTACTGTGATAGTTTGACCGACGGTTACTCATTCATCCAATGCTGTACCCAAATGAGTTTTATATCATTTTTTGAGACAGAGAACTTTTTTTGGTGGTATTTAATAACCCCCCCCTATTTTTTGTTTTTTTATGTATCCTTTAACCCCCCTGGCGGTATTCCCGATTGTAGCTCGGGGTTAATTATCAGTGCGAAAAGCGGTAACCCCGAGCTACACTCGGGAATACCCTGCAGCGTTGCTCTGTGATCCCTGTTTCACTTACCTTGTCCTTCGTTCCCGCGATGTCCCCCCTGCAGTGTCCCCGGCCATCTCCCCTGACCGATGCCGGCATCCGTCTTCCAGGTTCCAGTCCCTGTGTGCGTTGGGACGTACGGGGGCCGGAACTGGCGGGAAATGTAAAAATTTTAAACAGTGACATTCACAAAATACACTAAAATCACATAGTATAACATTCCTGTATCAAACCATTTCACATACATTTTGTCTCGAGTGCTTTGTCCGGCGCCCTGCCTGCATTGTTACCGCCCTTTCTGCCTGGAAACTGAGAAACGTCCATGGCGTCCAAAAAGCGTCCCTTTAGGTCAGACGCGGTTTTAGATCAGCTAGAGAACAGCGATAGTAAATCAGAACCACTTGCAGAATTGAGTGATAATGATTGGTGGGGGAAATTCCTCATCAGACACTGAAAACGATTCTGCGACTGAGCTCAGCGATGTGCCAACTTGGCGCTCTATTTCACATTTCAGTGTTTTTGGTTTGATTATATTATTGAATTAAATTTATTATTATTTTTTATGATTATTTATTATATTATAATTTATGATTTCGTGTTTCAAATTTTATCATCCCCGGGATGTTTACTAGACTCTTGTTCGGACAGATTTCAGTGAGTTATTCCTAAAAATTACAGGCCTACAATAAAAAAACAACATATTTCCACGCAAAAAAAGTACCGCTTTGAGCAACGAAAAATTGACATAATCAGACCGCTAGGGAGGTTAAGAAATGGAATACATCTAGTCCACCTCCTGAACCTCATAATAAAGGGCTATTTGGTCTTTAAATGATAGTAAAGCTTATTATTAATATACTTTTTTTCAGATCAGAATTTATGACCAATGACCGGTTTTGGAGAGCCGAGTTAGTTATGAAGAGGGCACTTTCCGGTCAGATAAAGCCAGACTCCAAATGTGGATTGAGTCTAACTGGCTTTACCATGGCCGGTTGCAGCTGTTACAGAAACACCCCAATAGAGAATGTTTTTACAATGTTTTTCTGGCTTTTTTGGTTATCAGTGTTCAGCTTGACAGACTTTGCAGAGTAATGCTTATGATAGCCATTGGCAATGACGGCTTATAACTATGCGGTGCAGACCGGCTAAACCACATTTACATAACCCTCTGCCCTTCTCAAGCCGGCTCAATGGAATTTATGATACTACAAGAATGTATTATCTTCTGCTAAAAAAAAAAAACTTGAATGGAATTTATCATAACCTGTGTGCGTGTGAAACTGAACTATTCAGTCTTGTGATTTAGTCTCTGAATTATGAACTTTGAAAAAGTTGAAAGGTGAACACCTTGTTCATTAGGACTCCCAATCAGTTTAGAGTTTCTCTGAATTCTCACAGACACAATGAAGGGAGCACCTTATTATTATTATTATACGGGATTTATGGCGCCAACAGTATACGCAGCGCTTTACAATATAAGGGAGACAGTACAATTACAATACTTTCAGTACAGAAGGAATAGGAGGGCCTGGCTCGAGGAGCTTACAATCTAAAGGAAGGGGGAGGTAATACAAAAGGTGATAGCTACGGGGGATGATCTGGTGGAGGTGATTCAAGTACAGTTCTTAGGTGGGGGTGGGGTAGGCTTCCCTGAAGAAGTGAGTTTTCAAAGATCGCCTAAAGGCAGACAGGGTGGGGGCTGACCGGACATGCTGTGGTAGGGAGTTCCAGAGGATGAGAGAGTCTCTGGAGAAGTCCTGGAGGCGAGCGTGGAAGGAGGTGATGAGGGAGCTAGAGAAGAAAATATCTTGGGAGGAGCGGAGTGGGCGATTTGGACGGTATCTGTGGATGAGGTCGGTGATATAGCTAGGGGCAGTGTTGTGGATGGCTTTGTAAGCTGTGGTTAGTATTTTGAATTTTGTACGTTGGGTTAGTGGAAGCCAGTGGAGGGATTGGCAGAGAGGGGTGGAGGACACTGAATGGAGGCCAGTGGAGGGATTGGCAGAGAGGGGTGGAGGACACTGAGCGGAGGCCAGTGGAGGGATTGGCAGAGAGGGGTGGAGGACACTGAGCGGAGGCCAGTGGAGGGATTGGCAGAGAGGGGTGGAGGACACTGAGTGGAGGCCAGTGGAGGGATTGGCAGAGAGGGGTGGAGGACACTAAGTGGAGGCCAGTGGAGGGATTGGCAGAGAGGGGTGGAGGACACTGAATGGAGGCCAGTGGAGGGATTGGCAGAGAGGGGCAGCAGTCGCTGATTGGTTGGTAAGGTGTATGAGTCTAGCAGCAGCATTCATAATAGACTGAAGGGGGGATAGCCAGTGTAACGGTAGACCAGTGAGGAGGGAGTTTCAGTAATCGAGTGCATGCTTTGGGGTCGTTATTGTCTAGTTCAGGGGGTCGGTCTTGGAGATCAGAAGCTCTAGCAGTAGAAAGGCTTCCACTGACCAGCAGGATACGTACATGCAGAGGCGTCCCTAGGGTTGGTGTCACCCGGTGCGGTAACACGTGGTGTCACCCCTCCAGAGAGGAAGGAGCGGTGTCGGTGTAGCGGTAAAATGAGTATCCCTTGAAGATATGTATCCCCTGAAGCAACTGCGCATGTGCCGGTTTCAGGCCGAAGAAGCCGATCTCCGACTTTAGCACAGAGCCGGCGATCGGCTTCTTCGGCCTGAAACCGGCACATGCGCAGTTGCTTCAGGGGATACATATCTTCAAGGGATACTCATTTTATTGCTACACTGGGGTGAGGGCAGCTGTCACTGTGCCGGCATCCTGCTCCTGCACCCCCTGTGATGGTGTCACCCGGTGAGGCCCACACACCCCTAGGGATGCCACTGCGTACATGATCAGGCCAACCTGGCACATGATGTGGGTTCACCCAAGGTGCGGTGCCTAAGCAGTAACGGATATTCACCAGAGCTCCTGATGGTGGAGATGGGTTTTGCTGCATGTTAGTACCACGTCACGGTCCTCAGGATGGCCCCACCAGGAGGTGAGCAAGCTGGGGTCCAGTAGTAGATATTGCAAGTAGAGAGAAGCAGGAGCGTAGTCAGTAAACGAGCCAAAGGTTGCCAGAAAGTGGTTGTAGGTTGGGATCAAGTGGAAGTGTAGTCAAGGAACCAGCCAAAGACTGATAACGAGTGATAGTTGAGATAAATACAGCTGCAGGTATGGAAGGAGTAAGATATCAGCCAGAGAAAGAGCACAATAATCTGTTGAACAGGAAGTGCAAAGGCATGGCTTAAATAGGAAGTTCATGGAGGACCAAGGAGTTAAATGTACACCAGAAACAAGGTACAAGATGATATTATCCAATGAATCAGACAGGACACTGTCCAGCATCTCAGGTGACTCATCAAGAAGAGCTGCTGCCAGATGCAGCAGAGGTCATGGGTTCAGATCTTGGACCTGCCCATTATCCTCATTGCTTTAATGCCAAGTTAGCCACTGACTCAAATAAAGTGTGTAGCCAGTGAAGTCATAACTCAACCTGCATACTTGATGATGGGTCAGTGACTGCCCAGGTGGTGAAGCCACAGCTTGCATCTCAAAAACAAGGCACAGTACCCAAATTTCTGTAGTTGGTACTTACCGATCCACACAACCTGCTGACCATCACTAATCTGAACCTCTACTATTTGAACAACAGGGTAGAGAATGTGACAGAGGTTCCAACCCTTTCTTGCTCTACCATAAACTACAAAATAAAGATTTGGATGGAGTTATACTTGAACTGACATCTAGTTTATAAAGAAGGAATACCACTGACCAACGAATCTATGATTCTTCAGGCACTTGTGAGACACCTGTGATGCGTCATGAGTTCAGGTCATAAATAGGTCCTTTGCAATGAGCCGCAATTACTCCGCTACACCCGCTTGACCAATGTATGCAGACTCCTAAACAGTAAGTTATCCTTTAATATAAACAAACAAGGATGCAGCCACCAGGGGTGGACTGACAACTCATGGGGCCCCCGGGCAATAGGGGATCATGGGGCCTCTGTGTCCTCGCCCACATTCAAACCACACTAAAAAAAGCCTATGAAAGGTACCAGGGGCATCTCATGGGGCCCCCTACGGACCCTGGGCCCTCTGGCAGTGCCCCAGTGCCGAATGGTCAGTCCACCCCTAGGAGCCACTCAACTTCAAAGAGTCCAAGATGCATTTATTAGTATCACTCGATACAAAGAAAACCCACCTGATCTTCCCATGAGTTGCACTCTGTCAGGGACCATCGCGACGCATGGGTCTGCACATGCGTAGGTGTCTGTCAAGACATGCAGGCAGCAGGGCACTAGGACCCAGGCGCACCCGTCGCCTATGACGGTGCTGGCCAGGCACTAGGACCTAGGCTGCGCCTGTCAGGTGCAGGGCAGGCTACTTAAACCAGCCCTGCACAGACACAAGTATGGTCTGATCTGATTCCTGTGTTCCTGTATTCTGTTACTGAAGATTCGTTGCTGACCTGCCTGGACCTGACCTCTGCTGACTTCTCCTGCTCTGACCCCTGGCTAAGTTTGACCTCTCTTTGGATATCCCTACCTGATCTGAACTACTGGTACCGACCCCGGTGAGTGACCTGACTATTCTTCTGCCTGCTGCCTTGTACTACGCTGACCTCTCTGTTACCGACCTGGCCCGTCTGACCACGCTCATCCGTCCATCCATCCGGCACAGATCCAGCCATCCCTGCTTCCGCCTTCGGCCTCTTCACGTAAGGCTCTCCACCTGCACATACCCCCGGCGGATTCCTCTACCAGAGACGGGTGTACTCAGGGGCCGCGACCTGGTTCCAGTCTGCTCCAAGTCCATCCCCACCATCAGGGGCCCTGGTGAACAAGCAGGCTGGGGCTTAGACTCCGCGCTCTGGGGAATCCTGTCCTGTGGGCTGCTAGAGGTACCGCCAGGCGGTTGCTAACACACTCCAACAAGAGCTCAGTCAAAGAGGTCATAGAGCAGCCTTTCTCAACCTTTGACATGGAGGAACCCTTGAAATAACTTTTTGTCTTCAAGGAACCCCTGCTAATAAATATTTGTTATTTATTATTATTTATATTATGTTCAGCTCACAGTACATTATTGTGATGGTCACTGGGAAGAATGCTTCTTACATTTGTGATCATCAGGAAGAATCCCCCTAGAGATAGCTAAAAAGATCATTGTTGTCATTGGTAACTCATCTGAGAACCATAAATCTCTTTTTTTGCTCAAGGAACCCCTGGCAACCTCTGAAGGAACCCTAGAGTTCCACGGAACCCTGGTTGAGAAACTCTGTCATAGAGAGTTCGTATGACTAAGCTCCTGTTAGAGTGAAATGCGTAAAGGGAAACAGGTGGATTTTCTCTGTATCGGGTGATACTAATAAATGCAGCTTGGACTCTTTGAAGTTGAGCGAGTGTAGCAGAGTAATTGGAACTCATTTCAAAGAACTTGTTTTTGACCTGAACTCACAGCGCATCTTGGACTTTGAAGTTGAACAACTCCACCCTTGTTTGTCTACTATTGAGAAATAGGTTCTTGAGTAAAAAGGTTAAAAATAAATAAATAATAAAGTACAAAGTGTGGTAACTCAATTCAGCCGATTGGCAGTGTTCTGTTCTCACAATTACACTTCCTTTTTGAATACGATCAACAGTGTTTCTAATTCACAAAAAGAAAAAAAAAATGAACGTGTCAAAGGTTCAGCCACCCATGTTGGTGTGATGGCAAGAAGCCCACAAATTTGTGTATGTAATGGTCATGAAAGTTTAGTTAAAAAGTAGAATACTTTTATGTATTCCTTTTATATATTTTGTTTTTGATTACAGGTCTGCACAGAGGGTAACCCACCTACAGTCTCTTCAAATACAAGTAAGTCATCTTAACATCTTGTGGTATTTAGGGTCTGGATCACTAGCCAGTCATATATTAGTAAAACAGTCTTTATTTTTATCACAAAAACAGCTTACCTTTAGCCTAAAACAAACAGAAAAGTCCAAAAACAAAGCTTTGGATCACCACCAGCATAACCTTGTCCCACAACAGGGTTTAAAGTTCCCTCCTGCTTCAGGGGTCCAGAAAAAGGTTACAGAAATCAAACAGCCCACAGCCCTCTTACAACTGTGTCAAGTTCCACATAGCACACCTCATGGACACCTACTGGCTGCTTCCTACCTCTTTCAGCCCTCTCTTGCGGGCAGGTTAGCCCTTTCAGGTTCAAGGTACACCTAGTCAGGGTTTGGAGACTCTTTCCCAAGAAGGATCCATCTGAGCCATTCCATTACCCATATCAGGACAGAAAATGGTTGTAAATCCAGTCATTTCACAGGGTATACAGGGTATACAGTATGTATGGTCTCAGGTGATACACAGAGATTAAGCAAATCCTCCTACATAAGTTGTACCTGTTTATCTGCAGCTTTCTCTTCTCTACAGGTAAGTGCAGAATTTATACAGCTTGTCTGAGCTCTCAGAAAGCGGGGGGCAGGGAGCTGAAGTCATACTTTTTGCATAGTGGGATAAGACAAGAACTTGCATTGGCTCTTTATTGCATTTTTTGACCCTGGAGGGGACCCTGGGGAGATTTTCCACCATTTCCTGTTGAAGTAACAACATTATCTCAAGGAAAGGAAATGAGGGGTACGGAAAATGGGTGATTAAAGTTCATTGTTTTAATACCACATATACTATATATATATATATATATATATATATATATATATATATATATGTGTATAAATTAAAAAAAATATGAAATCCTTGGATCAACTCTCCAACCGTGTAAATCCTCCCATGGTCCCCCCTTGTTGGGACCCCATGACTGGTGCCCACTTGTTGGTCTGCAAGGGTGGACAGCCACATCTATCCCTCATTCTTTTTTTCCTTTCTATAACTTTAGATCCTACCTCCCCAACCCTCTCCTCCCTTATTTTTCTGAACAATACTACTGTCCTCCTACCCCTCCTCCCTAGATATCTAACCATGCCTCCCGGGAACCCCCTTCCAAGGGACATAACAGACCTCCAATTACCAATGATGTATATAGTTCTTTGCAGATGGGAGCACTGACACCACTTTCCCATATCCAGTTCCCCTTCTCCATTTTTAGTACTATAATGTTTGATATTTGCTTCATAATGTATATCATAGTAAACATGTTACATATGTATTAAAATGTTTGGTATATGTTCTATACAATTTTTACACATATAAACCTCAACATGCATTGTTCAAAATGTAATGTTTTGACTTGTTAAAACAAAAAAAGATTAATGAATAAAAAGTCATTAGTCTTTCCAAATATGAGTTCAACATCTAACTACGTTAGTACACATTGAGACTTGAATATACCAGATTTCCCGTCTTGTCACTATGTCACTGTCAGAACAGCCAGTGCAGTTGCCATTTCTCTGGTAGGCTGGCCTATGCGGTTGCCATGTCCATGGTAGGGCGGGCTTATGAGGTTGCCATGTCCATGGTAGGCTGGCTTATAAGATTGCCATGTCCATGGTAGGCTGGCCAATGAGGTTGATATGTCCCTGCTAGGTTGGCTTATGAGGTTGCCAGGTTCCTGGTAGACTGGCTTGTGAGGTTGCCATGTACCTGGTATACTGGCTTGTGAGGTTGCCATGTCCCTTGTAGGCTTAGCTGTGAGGATACCATGTTCCTTGTGGGCTGGCTTATGAGGTTGCCATGTTCATGGTAGGCTTGCCTATGAGGATGCATGCCATGTCCCTGGTGGGCCGGTTTCTGAGCTTGCCATGTCAATGGTGTGCTGGCCGATGAGGTTAACATGTTACTGATCGGCTGGCCAATGAGGATGCCATGTCCCTTTTGGACCAGTTTATGAGGTTGTCATGTCCATGGTAGGCTGGCCTATGAGGTTGACATGTCCCTGGTGGGCCAAATTATGAGGTTGCCATGTCCATGGTGTGCTGGCCAATGAGGTTGACATGTCCCTGGTAGGCTGGCATATGAGTTTGCTATGTCCCTGGTGGGCGGCTTTTGAGGTTGCCATGTTCCTAGTAGACTGACTTATGAGGATGCCATGTTCTTGGTAGGCTGGCCAATGAGGATGCCATGTCCCTGGTAGGTTGGTCTAGGAGACTGACATGTCCCTGGTAGACTTGCTTATGAGGTTTCCATGTCCATAGTAGGCTGGCATATCGGGTTGCCATGTCCATAATAGGCTGGCTTTTGAGATTACCATATCCCTGGTGGGCCGGCTTATGAGACTGCCATATTCCTGGTAGACTGGCTTATGAGGATGCCATGTCCCTGGTAAGCTGATCTAAAAGGATGCAATGTCCCAAGTTGGTTTGGTCTATGAGGTTGCAATGTGCCTGTAAGGTTGGTCTTTGAGGATGCCATGTCCCTGGTAGGTTGGTCTATGAGGATGTCATGTCCCTGGTAGGTTGGTCTATGAGGATGTCATGTCCCTGGTAGTTTGGTCTATGAGGATGCCATGTCCCTGTAGGTTGGTCTGTGAGGATGCCATGTCCCTAGTAGGTTGGTCTACGAGATTGACATGTCCCTGGTAGACTTGCTTATGAGGTTGCCATGTCCATAGTAGGTTGGCCTATCAGGTCACCATGTCTATAGTAGGCTGGCCTATGAGCTTGCCATGTCCCTTGTAGGTTGGTGTATGTGGTTGCAATGTCCTTGGCAAGGTGTCACAAACATGTCTTAGTCAGGTTACGTCAATTTTTTTTACAATGCTCAAGAAAGAATGCTCCAATTGCTTGTCAATGTTCCTAGAAGTCATGCTGTATATAAGTGGGACATATATCTAAATAATCACACACCCTGGTCAGCACTGGCCACCCTCTGGTTGAGGCTGATCATTGATATCTGTGGTCTTTCCTCTATGTAGGGGAGATCTGAGTTGGTTCATACCAATCCTATGTGTGGGGGAGTAACATGAAAATCTGAGGGCTAAGTAAGCTGGGAAGAGAGACAATGTAGAGGGTGAGAATAATCACTGGTGTGGGTACATATATGAGATTTGGAACCTTTCACCCATCAGAAGCAAAAGGAAACACTCCAGGTAGAGGAACATGTGACAGTGCTGGTGCTCGGTGATTGGCTCAGTGCTGTCAGATGGAGGCTGGAAGGGTCCTCTGCCCTCTGTAAGCTCTGACTGGAGTAACTGGTATATAACACCATAACTCTAATGTACTGTATATAATAATGGTACTGTATATACTGTATGTCATTCACTAATGAGTTACTAAACATTTGTTCTTGGTTTTCCATTGCTGGCAACACCAGAATACCAATCAATGTTTAAATCTTGTAATATACCTCAGATGATCCATTATATACAATACCCTTTTCTGTATTTCCAGCTTGTGAAAATGAAACCTGCGCCAGTGATGAGTACTGCGATAGCAGCGGCACCGCCTGTCAGTGTAATTCCACCATCTACCCCTATGCAGGTATAGTATGCTATAATCCAATGGCCATAAAGGGGGCTGAATGACACATTGCGTGCTTTACACCACGGCATCCGACGCTTTGCATTGCACTTGGTGATGGAAGGCTTGGATGCAGCTGCTCGGCCATGGAAACCCATTCCATGAAGCTCTCTACGCACTGTTGTTGGGCTCATCTGAAGGCCACACCAAGTTTGGAGGTCTTTAGCTATTGACTCTGCAGACAGTTGGTGACTTCTGCGCACTGTGCGCTTCAGCATGCGCTGACCCCGCCATGTCATGTGACGTGGCCTACCACTTGGTGGCTGAGTGGCTGTTGTCCCCAGTTGCTTCCACTTTGTTATAATCCCACTAACAGTTGAGCGTGGAATATTTAGTAGCCAGGAAATGTCACGGATGGACTTATTGCCCAGGTGGCCACCTATCACGGGACCACGCTTGGAGTCACTGAGCTCCTGAGAGCGACCCATTCTTTCACCAATGTTTGTAGAAGCAGTCTGCATGCCTAGGGGCTTGATTGTATACACCTGTGTCCATGGGGGGGATTGGAACATCTGAATCACATGATATGGAGGGGATTGGAACACCTGAATCACATGATTTGGAGGGCGGGCCCGATACGTTTGACAATATAATGTACCAGTGATCACTGGTAGGACTGCCTTAAATACTATTGCAACGTGATTAGCACAGCCAGGCAACTAGCATTTTTATAGCTACCCTCCAGTCAGGAGCTAAATACATGGATAAAATACACATATACTGTAGAAGCTGTTTTTCCTTCCAGGTGATTTGTATTTCTCTCCATCTTGTCCTAAGATTTACACAGCCCTGTATGCCAGGACAGAAGATGTGATACCTCTCTTCTGCTGTTAAGTAACATTCAGAGGTCTTATCCCTTCCCCACCCTGCGACTGGACAGTGAAAGGAGAAGCAGCAGATGGATGAGCTCTATCACTCTGCTCTCTCCTCCTGTCAACATGCTCCCTGCACTGCAGCACTGGCTTCTTCTAGTGCTTCTCCCTGTCCCAGTCTGAGCTCTGCTGTACAGGGGAGTCCAAGAGCCTAATATCAGGTTGATTTCAGGCGCTTAGAGCGCTGACATTTACAAGTAGTATTAATTTGTGTGTTTTATAATCTTCTCAGACTTCAGCTTGAAAGGAAGGCCAGCAATGACAGCTCTCATGACCAGGGCCGTGGATAAGGGGGCACCACCAGTCCTCCTGTACGAGGTCCAAGCCAGTAGGGGGGCCCAGGCAGCTGGGTAAAACAGATGTCGGCAGGGAGGGTGTTCGGCATGGCAGGGGGGGGGGTTGGGGGCAATTACTGGAACCGATCCCCTGTATGACTCTCTCTGCAGCAGCTGAAAGCTGGCATCTCCTCTCCCTCCTGCTGGCTTTCAGCTGCTGCAGAGAGAGCCATACAGGGGATCAGTTCCAGTAATTGCCCTCCCAGTGCATCCATCACCCTCCCTGTGCACCATACATTTCCCCCTCCTGCCCCCTTGTGTGCCCCCACCCCCCGCAGTGTTACCAGCTTCCCTCCTCTCCTTCCCAGCTGCAAGCACTCAATATGATCCTTCAGGATGGGGAATAGGGGGAAGCGTCTAGTAAATATGTCACATTTACCAGCCCCTTCCTTTCCTGAATGAAGACAATCAGTGATTGGTATAGATCACTCACCGTGTTCATTCATAACCGAAAAGCATAAAAAAACCAGTTACTTTGGTATTCTGTTAGGAAAAAAATTAAAATTGAAATTTCAGAGCTTTTAGATGACGAATAATAATAATAATAATGACAATATTACTTATTATTAGAGATGAGCGAATCGAACCTGGCGAAGTGGAATTCGTTTCGAATTTTAGGAAAAATTCGATTCGCATCGAATCCGAATATTAGCAAACTTCGGATGCGCGAATCGAATTTTTCCCGATCGGCCGATTTTCATCCCTTCTACAGCCGGCAAAAAGTGTCCCTGCAGAGAGCTCCGCTATTTCTGACAGTTCTCTGACAGTTCCTTCACATTTACAGCGGTTGAAACATTGTATGTATTTGTTTCCATTTAGGATACAGATGTTTTTATTCGGAAACAAATAGATACAATGTTTCAACCGCTGTAAATGTGAAGGAACTGTCAGAGAACTGTCAGAAATAGCGGAGCTCTCTGCAGATACACTTTTTGCTGGAATGGAATTCTTCTTAATCCTCATCCTACTTCTTCTTCTTCTTCTTCTTCTTCTTCATCCTCATCCTACTTCTTCTTCATCCTCATCCTTCTTCTTCATCCTCATCCTACTTCTTCTTCTTCTTCTTCTTCATCCTCATTCTTCTTCTTCTTCTTCATCCTCATCCTACTTCTTCTTCTTCTTCTTCTTCATCCTCATCCTACTTCTTCTTCTTCTTCATCCTCATCCTACTTCTTCTTCATCCTCATCCTACTTCTTCTTCTTCTTCTACTTCTTCTTCTTCATCCTCATCCTACTTCTTCTTCTTCTTCTTTTCATTCTTCTTCTTCTTCTTTTCATTCTTCTTCTTCTTTTCATTCTTCTTTTCATTCTTCTTCTTCTTCTTTTCATTCTTCTTCTTCTTTTCATTCTTCTTCTTCTTCTTTTCATTCTTCTTCTTCTTTTCATTCTTCTTTTCATTCTTCTTCTTCTTCTTTTCATTCTTCTTCTTCTTTTCATTCTTCTTCTTATCATTCTTCTTCTTCTTTTCATTCTTCTTTTCATTCTTCTTCTTCTTTTCATTCTTCTTCTTTTCATTCTTCTTCTTCTTTTCATTCTTCTTTTCATTCTTCTTCTTCTTCTTTTCATTCTTCTTCTTCTTCTTCTTCTTCTTCTTCTTCTTCTTTTCCTTCTTCTTCTTTTCATTCTTCTTTTTCTTCTTCTTTTCATTCTTCTTTTCATTCTTCTCTTCTTCTTTTCATTCTTCTTCTTCTTCTTTTCATTCTTCTTCTTCTTTTCATTCTTCTTCTTCTTCTTTTCATTCTTCTTTTCATTCTTCTTCTTTTCATTCTTCTTCTTCTTCTTTTCATTCTTCTTCTTCTTTTCATTTTTCTTCTTTTCATTCTTCTTCTTTTCATTCTTCTTTTCATTCTTCTTCTTCTTCTTTTCATTCTTCTTCTTATTCTTCTTTTCATTCTTCTTCTTTTCATTCTTCTTCTTTTCATTCTTCTTCTTCTTCTTTTCATTCTTCTTTTCATTCTTCTTCTTCTTTTCATTCTTCTTCTTTTCATTCTTCTTCTTCTTCTTTTCATTCTTCTTCTTCTTTTCATTCTTCTTCTTTTCATTCTTCTTCTTCTTCTTTTCATTCTTCTTCTCATTCTACTTCTTTTCATTCTTCTTCTTTTCATTCTTCTTCTTCTTCTTTTCATTCTTCTTCTCATTCTTCTTCTTTTCATTCTTCTTCTTCTTTTCATTCTTCTTCTTCTTCTTCTTCTTCTTCTTCCCCCGTGACTGCCCAAATGAGTGAAGTGTGCGGTGATTCTAAGATAGACGGCACTCATCTGCATGTCATACTGACTGACAGTATTATTTCTCTTCCCCAGCAGACTCCAAGGGCATTTAAATTAAAGGTACAGTGTTCTGCACTAATATAAAGGCTCTCTGAAGCCTAGAAACCCTTTTAATAAGTTAAATTCGCAGCGAATAAATTCGCATCGAATCGAATTTCTGCCGCAAATTCGGCGAATCAGCCGAATCGAATTTTTGAATAATTCGCTCATCTCTACTTATTATCCTTGTTGTCAACACTGTTATTATCCAAAAATATTGAATACATTTACATGTTTGGTTTTGTTAGGGAATGGTCCCGCTCCAACGATTCAGTGCAGTAGAGGAATTCTAAATATATTTGTATCAAAATGTTGGCTGGAAAGAAATAATTACAACACATCGAGTATAAGGCTGGAGAATCCCGATTGTTCGGCTACAAGAGAGATTGTGAATGACACGGCCCAGATGGCTTTTCACCGATCGCTGATGGCTAGTGACTGCAACACCATTGTAGAAGTAAGTCTGGGACATTAAAGAGAACCTGTCATCAACTGCAAGTAAAACACAGAAACGTCAAATGTTCTTAATTGCAATGCTCTTTTTCCATATTTTTTTCAAGTAGCTACCGGTGGAGGAGGGAAGGGGGGCACTATAGAGCAGCCATTTTTAATCAGGGTTCTGTGGAAGCCTAGGGTTCTTCCATATGTGGTTTGGGGTTCCTTGAGCTGTGGATAACCAACCTCCTATCTCCCGGTGTCTGCTTAGCTCCAGGTCCAACACCACTTGGCAGTGCCAGTAGCATGAATGCAAGGGCAGCATTCTGACCAACACCGTAGGGATATTTTTTCAATGGCCCCTGATGGACTAAGCTGCAAATCCCTGGGATCTGAAAGTTATTTCAAGGGTTTAAAAGGCTGCTATGGAGTGATACTTGGGTGACATCCCTGGATCTGCTGTCATCACATACAAAATCGCAGCACTCATCAACAGTCTTGATGCTAATGGATAGAGGCTCCTAATTATTTATTACAAGTATACATTCATGAGCCACTTTATTAGGTCCTCCTTGCTAGTACCAGGTTGGACCCCTTTTTGCGTTTAGAACTGCCTTCATTCTTCGTGGCAAAGATTTAACAAGGTGGTGGAAATATTCTTCAGAGATTTTGCTCCATATTGACATGATGGCATCACGCAGTTGCTGCAGTTTGGCAGCTGCACATCCATGAACTGTTGATACAAGGCAGGATGGATCCACCACACCATGACACCACCACCACCAGCCTGAACCATTAATACAAGGCAGGATGGATCCACCACACCATGACACCACCACCACCAGCCTGAACCGTTGATACAAGGCAAGATGGATCCACCACACCATGACACCACCACCAGCCTGAACCATTGATACAAGGCAGGATGGATCCACCACACCATGACACCACCACCACCAGCCTGAACCATTGATACAAGGCAGGATGGATCCACCACACCATGACACCACCACCACCAGCCTGAACCATTGATACAAGGCAGGATGGATCCATGCTGTCAAGTTGTTTACACCAAATTCTGACCCTACCATCTGAATGTCGCAGCTGAAACCCAGACTCATCAGACCAGGCAATGTTTTTCCAATCTTCTCTTGTTCAATTTTGGTGAGCCTGTGCGAATTGTAGCCTCCGTTTCCTGTTCTTAGCTGACAGGAGTGGCACCTGGTGTGGTCTTCTGCTGCTGTAGCCCATCTGCTTCAAGGTTCAATGAGTTGTGCATTCAGAGATGTTATTCTGCATACCTTGGTTGTAACGAGCGGTTATTTGAGTTATTGTTTCCTTTCTATCATCTGGAACCAGTCTGCCCATTCTCCTCTGACTTCTGACCTCAACAAGTTATTTCCCTCCACACAACTGCCACTCACTGGATATTTTCTCTTTTTCAGACCATTCTCTGTAAACCCTAGAGATGGTTGCGCGTGAAAATCCCAGTAGATCAACAGTTTTTGAAATACTCAGACCAGCCTGTCTGGCACCAACAACCATGCCATGTTCAAAGTCACTTAAATCCTCTTTCTTCCCCATTCTGATACTTGGTTTGAACTGAATTTGTGTTACCGAGCAATTGAACAGTTGGACCTAATAAAGAGGCCAGTGATTGTATATAGCGCCAGCCAGGGCCGGATCTAGCAAATATGATCTGGGGGTTCAGTAAAAGTCAAGGTGCATCCATCAGAGTTCCCTCTTACATCAGGCTGGGTTTCAGCTGCCCCATCAGAGTGCCCCCTTACATCAGGTGCCCCTATCAGAGTGCCCCCATACATCAGGGTCCTCATCAGAGTTCCCTCTTACATGAGATGTCCCCATCAGAGTTGCTGGGTCTTGTCCTAACCAATGATGATGGGTTGGATTTGGTGTTGGACCTGGAACTATGCCGGCATCATCAGATCGGAGGTCAGTTAGTCACAGCTCGAGAAACCCCTAGTAACCTCTGTAGGAACATTAGGGTTCCACAGAACACTGCTTGAGAGCCTGCTCCATAATATTTCCCTTCCTTTGCCTTGGTGGTGTGGTGACTTCCTCCTTCCCAATTCCCAATAGAATTGAGAGATAAGGGTAGGATTTCACGTAACTCTATAATGAATGTCAGAAATGGAAGTATTGATTTAGCACGCAATCATTGGTTTCTGGTCCTCAAGCAGCTCCCTGAAGAGCTCTGGTGGTGATTTCCTCAACTCTGTAACGCCAAGAAAATTGAACGGCTTTACTGTAATGACTATGTCACCATCATAGTTGACGCCCCTACTATGGAGGTGGCCAGCTACTGGCTGATTTGATTAAATTACGTATTCCTGTCTGGTGAAACCATTGTCACTGGGGCAAGCAAGGGATGATAAGTAACATTTGACAGTGGTTCTCATAACCTCCTCATTTAGAACTAGAAAGTTTTGGCTGGACGTGTATTTTATAGTTATTCTAGAAGCAAAGTTTCATGGGTTCGGTGGATCCTCTGATGCCAGCAGGTAGCAGAAGGATCTCATAGGTCTAGGTTACAGGATTCTTTGGCCTCTACCAGATTTCCTGATGCTGGGGATGGATTTGGTGGTAGGACATATCCTAAGTGGTGGCTCTTTCTGGTCACAGCTGATCGCAGGCTGCATTTAATTTTACCTCAAGCTCTGTGCGGACATTTGGGAGAGGCAGTGAGCCAATTCTAGAAGCAGGTTATGGAGTTGAGAGAAATCCCTTTTGTATACTGTTGGCTTGGCTTCAAGAAAAAAGAATATTACTGAATAGTAATTATTCCTTGGCAGCTTTAGGGTTCGAGGCTTGATTCAGATTGCAAAAGCTAGGTCATATTTGATAATGTCTAATAAGAACATATAGAAAAATGGTCTGTCTAGCAGTTATAAGTTATGACAACATTTAACAAAAATTAAATTTTCTTTCAAAGCAGAGCTCAGGCAAGAAGCAAAATACATAGAAGGTTACCGATATACCTGCCCAATGATTTGAATGTAACCTTGTCCAGCCATTCTGGTGCTTTGCACAGCTTTGCTACTTCCAGGTTTAGAATTTCTACTTCCTGGGTCATCTGTCTTCTCATTGGTTGGAGGGGATGATGCTGATTCACTGTCCAATGAGTGGGGGGGGGGGGGGAGGCGGATAGAAGACTTTGGAAACTGAACTGATGAACCAATAAGAGAAATGAACTGTGTGTGTTACCTGTATGGCTGGACAGTGTAGAAAATGTTTGTAAATTACAAGACTGGATGGATAGAATTAGAAATCCATTGGCAGATAAAACAGTAAAAAATAAAATAAAATAAAAAAATGAAAATAAATAAATAATAATTGTGTGTATGTATGTATATATATATATATATATATGTGTGTGTATATATATATATATATATATATATACACACACACACACACACACACACATATACTATATATATACTGTATATCAGGGCTTGACAAATTTTGCTTTGAATCTAGGAGTTAGCTAAAAAAGTTAGATGCTAGTTTTTTTTAGCATAGCGTGGGTTGTCAGCGCTTGGGCAAGGCAACTTTTGGGCGACAAGCTTCACGCGATGCGATTTGCACGACAGTCGTTTTGCGATCACAGCCATTCTGCCGCCAATCCTAAAATGCCCAGGTGTGAATGGAGCCGCTGTGGTTCACACATATGCGATTCTGGAACAGTTTTCAAACTCACAGAATTGCATGGCAGGCTAGATAGTATGAGTTCTGTAATGGAACCGACCCCAGATTGCACTTGGGTACTTCCGTTAGAATACAGCTTCCCCGTCCGAACACCACAGACAACACCAGTCTTGAAGTAAACCAGGAAATAAACTACTTTATTTTAACACAGATACAAGATATTCAAGGGAACAACCCCCCCCCCCGCATAATGACACAGGGCGGGGCAATCTACATTTAGTACCAAGAGACACACCAGCAGACAGTCCCATCAGGAGGGAGGGCTGCTGGAAACACCCCCCACCAAGCCAATACACAAACACATACATCCCATAATAGTTTGCTACCAAGCCAGACACGCAATAGACCAATGGGATGCAACCATATGGCATTAAACAATCAACAACCCCCACCCCAATATTAGGACAGATCACCCTGAACCTCTAACAGGCACAGGGTGACTTACACATAAGAGGGATATGGGGAGCTGAGACAGGGGTCTCCCCACCTGTCCAAAGTGAGCTGTGTTCCATGGGCCCCCCACCCAAAATGACTCCCATCACAAGTACCGATTGAGGTGGTTCACACAGATGCGATCCACACGTATTGAGTGCCATTACAAAAAGGGTCCTGTGTGACTTTATAGCGTTTTTTTCCAGACTCGCAAGTGATAGAGTAGAGTGACTTGCGGAGATAGGTGTTCACATAGGAGTGCTATTGACAGGAGTGTTTGCATTGAAGTCAATGGGAGGCATTTTTGCACTGAAGTCAAATAGAGGCCTTTTTGCACTGAAGTCAATTGGAGGCGTTTTTGCATTGAAGTCAATGGGACGCGATTTTTGCATTGAAGTTAAATAAAAGACTTTTTGCACTGAAGTCAATGGGAGGTGTTTTCGCATTGAAGTCAATGGGATGCGATTTTGCATTCAGGCAGTGTGGAACCCAGGCTCCAAGACGCAATTTCTAGTTGCCATGGCGACCTGGCACCTGGGATTTGTCAAGCCCTGCAGTATATATGCATGTCAACTATGTAATTTGCTGCTTGCTTGGATCATGACTTGAAAATTAAATTTGTCTAATTTGTAATTGAACTGTGTTATGGGCAGCCCAGTGGCTAAATGGTTAGCACTTCCACCTGGCAGTATTAAGGTCATCGGTTCAAATCTCAACCACGGCACCACCTGCCTGGAGTTTGCATGTTCTCCCTCTGCCTGCGTGGGTTTCCTCTGGGTACTCCTGTTTCCTCCTACACTTCAAAGACATGCTGGTAGGCAAATTGGCTCCTGTCTAAATTGGCCCTAGTATGTGTATGTATGAATGTGAGTTATGGGCGGGGACTGATGTGAATGTACAATATATATGTAAAGAGTTGTATAAGTACCTGAAATAAATCAACAAACCCCTTTTGTTCAATTCCCCTCAGGGTTATGAATATTCTCATTCAGTTGAATTATTAATCTTTTTTCTCTCTCCACAGATAAATGGGACCCATGCCACATACTGGAACACATTGTATATTTTTGCCAATAATGTTCTAATTCAAACACGGGAAGATTACGCCAAGCGTGTTTCCTGCACCTTCCCGCTGTATAGGACCTATGATATGGTCACACTGAGGCCAATAGCTGGGTATTTATTCATTGTTACTACTTGAGATACAGAGATAGGCCTGCTTAAAATAGATTTTCACACGTCTGAAAATGTATGAAACAAGCAATTTTACACTAAGGAGTATTTTTGTAAAAAAAAAACACAAAAAACTTGCATTGTCATTAGTCCAGAGAATGTGCATGTACATCCATTTAGTGGAAAATGGACAAATATGAATGTTATAAGACATGTTTTTGCTCCAGGATGAATGTCCTTTTATTATGGGCAGAAGAAAAATACTGCATTGAGGGCAATAGATGGAGTACAAATAGTTTTGTAACAATAGATACAATGGGACCATCGCCTACATCTGTTTGCTAATTCCCTCTAGAGTCCTCTGATTGTGACATTTGTCCAGAAAATTTTTCATAACTAGACCCCTATGATTCTTTCCAGTCTTCCTTTACATTTTAGCAATGTGTATGTTAGGTAGACCAGTCATAGTTGTATCACTGAGCAGTTATCCTGAGACGGTGTATCTACACAGCAGTTATTGATTGAGTTCTGAATATAATATGTCTCATTCTAGCACCGTACCAGTGAGTGTCCCTGAAAGAATTGGAAACCTTCTAGTGAACATGACAATTTATGAAGATGACTTTTCCATATGGTTCCCCGAGGCTGAGAAGCTCTATGTAGAGGAAACTATAAATATTTCAGTGGTGTCACCAAACCTGGATGCCAACACATTCAAACTCAAAGTATTGAGAATCTTCGCCTCTCCTGGAGGGTCAATGGCCCCAACCTATGATCTGCTTGTGGATGGGTAAGCATATTGAATCCTGAAGAATACAAACTGCGAGTACAATGTGTGAATTGCAAATACAGTATATATAAAAATATTGGGCCGCCTGCCTTTCCACGCACATGAATTTTGATGGCCTCCCAGTCTTAGTCCATAGGGTTCAATATTGAGTTGGCCCCGCCCTTTGCAGCTGTAACAGCTTCAACTCTTCTGGGAAGGCCGTCCACAAGGTTTAGGAGGGGTCACTATAATACACTATATTACCAAAAGAATTGGTCCGCCAGCCTTTCCACACACATGACCTTTAATGGCCCCCCAGTCTTAGTCTGTAGGGTTCAGTATTGAGTTGGCCCCGCCCTTTCCATGCACATGAGCTTTAATGGCCCCCCCAATCTTGTCCATAGGGTTCAATATTGAGTTGGCCCCGCCCTTTGCAGCTATAACAGCTTCAACTCTTCTGGGAAGGCTGTCCACAAGGTTTAGGAGGGTGTCTATGGGAAGGTTGGACTATCCTTCCTGAAGCACATTCGTCAGGTCAGGCACTGATGTCGGGGGTGGAGGCCTGGCTTGAAGTCTCCTCTCTAATTCATCCCAAAGATATTCTATGGGGTTGAGGTCAGGACTCTGTGCAGGCCAGTCAAGTTCCTCCACCCCAAACTGGCTCCTCTATGTCTTTATGGACCTTGCTTTGTGCACTGGTGAGCAGTCATGTTGGAACAGGAAGGGGCCGTCCCCAAACTCTTCCCACAAAGTTGGGGGCATGAAATTGTCCAAAATGTCGCCTTAAGAGTTCCCTTCACTGGAACTAGGGGGCCAAGCCCAACCCTTGAAACACAACCCCACACCATAATCCCCCCTCCACCAAACTTTACTCTTGGCACACTGCAGTTAGGCAAGTACCGTTCTCCTGGCAACCGCCAAACCCAGACACGCCCATCGGATTGCCAGACAGAGAAGCGTGATTGGTCACTCCAGAGAACACATCTCCACTGCTCTAGAGTCCAGTGGCGGTGTGCTTTACACCATGGCATCCAACGCATCTGCGCACTGTGCGCTTCAGCATGTGCTGACCCCGCTCTGTCATTTTACGTGGCCTACCACTTGGTGACTGAGTTACTGTTGTTCCCAGTTGCTTCCACTTTGTTATAATCCCACTAACAGTTGAGCGTGGAATATTTAGTAGCCAGGAAATGTCACGGATGGACTTACTGCCCAGGTGGCCACCTATCACGGGACCATGCGTGGAGTCACTGAGCTCCTGAGAGCGACCCATTCTTTCACCAATGTTTGTAGAAGCAGTCTGCATGCCTAGGGGCTTGATTGTATACACCTGTGTCCATGGAGGGGATTGGAACACTTGAATCACAAGGGCAGGGACAATACTTTTGGCAATATAGTGTATGTATGAGATCTCACATACATCTGATTGAACATTCGCTGTTTGGATGATTGTTCAGATGCCTAATGTTTAGAGTGTTCGGTGTGGAAAAAAATGAATACGGGATATTATTAAGGGTCAAAAATAAGGATATTATATTCCTGAAAACACACTGTCTATATCATAGACAGTTCTCAATGGTAGCTAAGGAAGCAGTGGGTTCTTGCTCTCGCTGTGTTCTTAGCAACTATTGATGTCACTTAGACCCATTCACTTACATGGCTCGGAATCCTCAGCCAGGTAGGAAAAGGACTTTCCTTTATAGGGGGTGGCATCATTGCCTAAATATGGCCACACTAGTACCCTCATTCACATGGGAGAAGACAATATCTGGGTGCCCTCTTATTGGTAAAGGGGGCTTTCAGATCCCAATATCCCCCTGCCCGCAGACCCCCACTATCACTGAGCCAGGGTTGTTGGAAAGAGGTCCTTTGTCCTCATAAGCTTGGAGTAAGGTGCTGTATGAGGGGGTCCTCCTCTGGCAAGGTAAACCCCCTCCCCCCATTTTGAGGGCATGTGGTCTGGTTTGGATCAAAAGGGGCAGGGGGCGCGCATGCTTGTCTCCCCTTTCCTGGCCTCTAGGCTGCATGCTTAGATACAGTAAGGGTCTGGTGTGGATTTTTGAGTGAACTTTTTTCTTTTAATTCTTGTATGTTTCACCTTGAAATCCACCAGGCACAGCTGAACCTCCCATGCTTTTTCTTTTTTTGTGGGGGTCCCCCATTAACATCAATATCAGACTATCATCTAGAATAAAGTATAGAAGAAAGGTATCCCATGCCATGTAAACAAAGGAGCTAGGGATAGTGTAAAAAAAACAGTGTGTGTGGGGGGGGGGGGGGGGTTTACCCGTAATTCAATAATACAGGTCCAAGATTTTGAAGAAGGGCCTTACGCAAAAGAAATAAAAATGGTGCGAGGTCCCCCCCAATTTTATTTTACCAAACCCTTTTTTTGTCTCAGCCTGGCACTTCAGCTTGAGTGTCGGGGGTTAGAGGCCACCTGAAGTTCTACACTTGCTGTCCGGTCAGGGGTTAGAGGCCACCTGAAGTCTTACACTTGCTGCCCGGTCGGGGGTTAGAGGCCACCTGAAGTCTTTCACTTGCGGCCAGGTCGGGGGTTAGAGGCCACCTGAAATCTTACACTTGCTGTCAGGTCGGGGGTTAGAGGCCACCAGAAGCTTTACACTTGCTGCCTGGTCGGGGGTTAGAGGCTACCTAAAATCTTACACTTGCTGCCCGGTCGGGGGTTAGAGGCCACCTGAAGTCTTACACTTGCTGCCCGGTCAGGGGTTAGAGGTCACCTGAAGTCTTACACTTGCTGCCCGGTCAGGGGTTAGAGGTCACCTGAAGTCTTACACTTGCTGCCCAGTCAGGGGTTAGAGGCCACCTGAAGTCTTACACTTGCTGCCAGGTAAGGGGTTAGAAGCCACCTGAAGTCTTACACTTGCTGCCCAGTCAGGGGTTAGAGGCCACCTGAAGTCTTACACTTGCTGCCCAGTCAGGGGTTAGAGGCCACCTGAAGTCTTACACTTGCTGCCCGGTCAACTACCTGAGTCTTCCAACTCCTTAAAGGGACTAAGGACCTGGGTGGATGGGCTTTGTGTCAATGGCATTGGCTTACAATGCTTCTGAGATCATTCAGAATTTGAGGACAGGTGCATTTGACCTGCAGTTGACCTCCTTGTGATCTTCCTCAAATTTTGCATTCCCATTGACTTGTAATCAACTTGGTGATCAAGAGATTTTTTTTGGCAATTGTTTGGGATTGGCTTTAGGCTTGTGTCCATGCCATCAGTTTCAAATACTTCTGAGATCATTCAAAAACATAGATTAGCCTGCTATACATGATCTTACTATATACTAGTTATGCTTTCTAGAATCCTCTATAGAATACAGAGTACATATCTAATAGCTGACCTGTTTCTATGTTCAGGTGCCCAGTGACTCCTGCCCTATTAAGTGTGATCAGCAATGGTGTCAGCAATGAATGTCAGTTCACAATGAAAGCCTTCCAAATGTATGGCTCTGAGAACGTCTCACTCTACGTTGAGGTTGAATTCTGCTCAGCTGATTGCATAACGGTAAGACTTAAAGTACAGGTCAGTAGTTAAAACCAGATGGGTTCTCCCACGCTCCTCATTCAATTTATACCCAAAACACAGTGCAAAACACATTAGAAATTTTGCCAAGGCACCCCTGAAGGAACCTCAAGGCACCCCAGGGTGCCTGGGCACCCTGGTTGACAAAGGCTGGTTTAGACTACAAAGTATCATTTCTAAAAACGGTCTGTTTTTCAGTCAAGGAAACTTGACCTATTAACATTTTGTTGTGATCTGGTGCTACTCGCGTCCTCTGCACTAACCTCAAAGATGTCACATTTTGTATTTAAATATTTTAGCATTTTGTATTTTTTTTTTTTTTTCATCTGACAGCTGGGGCACACATTTCTCTTTCACGTGTTTCTATATCTATATGCAGCCTGTAGAGAGAGCATTTTATTAACAGGCTCCATAGCTCAAGCTGCAAATTACACACACGAGTACATGAGCCTTCCCTTATTAGCACAGTCGGAAGTTCTCGTTGGACAAACAAAGCCACAAGGCAGGCAGCCACTGCTGTGGTGTCACTTCAGCTATTCCTTAGTGCTCTGGGTATTATCTGCCATGGATGTTTATTTTCAAAACAAAGATTGTGAATAATATACAAGTCTTGGTTAAGCAGTGAGGGAGATTCCCTTTTGACATTACAAACCCCATTTACTTACTTAAGAAATGGACCTTATACATTGTGGCTAGAGTTGGCCTTTATGTGGACATCACCCCATGTATACGTACATTGCCCCATGGTTTGTCGTGTTATAATTTACCATTTCTTTGATTACAGAACTGCAGCTCTGAAATTGAAATTCCAGTTCCAGCCAATGCCTCTTCACTTACAAGTAAGTCCTCTTACATCCCCAATGTTGTAATAGTGCTTGCAAGGGACGCTGTAGGCCTAACTGATTGCATTCATTTAGTTCTGGTATTGTATACATATTTGTTACACAGGGCTTGGTTTTGGTGGGACACTTTTATATTTCACATTCAAGAATGATAGAATTTCATACAATACGACATGGGGCCTGATGACACCACTTTCTGTAACCAGACCTATTCTAGAACAGAGCCGCCTTCTGTCAGACTAGCTAACTGCATCTGCTTGCATGCCTATTTATTAAATGTTAGTGATGCAGAAATGAAAAATGTCCAACGCAATCTAAATACGCAACGCATCACGATGTCAGAAGAAGATCCCTGTCATTACACATGACTGCATCAGGACACGGACCATGATCACCTTTGGGTGATAACACTAGAGTAATTCAGGATACCCCATGCAGTCACCATTTATCTGGCTGTATGGTCACCATGTTCCTGGCCAGAAGACCTATGGCAAACCATGAGACCAAGAGGCCCATGACCTTCCCATTCTGTTCAGGTGACCCATGAGCTTTTCATGTCCAGGTGCAGGTGAGCCATGTCCGGATGCAGGCAGTTAACAAGGATTTGTGCTGGATGAGTGATGAAGGGGGAGTTTGGTAAGATGATTTGTACTGGAGGGCAATTTGGGAGGGGAAATGATCTGTCCTTGAAGGAGGAGGGGTGGCTGAAGGGGTGATGATTTGTGCTAAAAGGGGGAATTGGAGGGGCGAGGATTTGTGCTGCAAGGGGTGGGGGTGTGGAGGGGAGAGCATTTGTGCAGAGACGGGGGATATATGCTAAAAGGTGGGGGGGGTGATGGAGGAGAGAGAAATTGTGCTGGGGGGGGGAGATTTGTGCTAGTCCTAGAAGGAGGGGGGGGGGGTTGGAGGGGAGAGAAACTGAGCTGGGAGGGGGGATTTGTGCTAGTCCTAGAATGGGGGGGGGATTTGTGCTGGAGGGAGGATGGAAGGGAGAGGAATTGTGCTGGGGGAATTTGTTCCAGAAAGGGGGGAGGGGGTGTAGGGGTGAGAATTTGTGCTGGGAGGGGGATTTGTGCTAGGAGGAGGGGGGTGGGGGTGGAGGGGAGAGGATTTGTGCTGGGAAGGAGGATTTGTCCTGGTGGGTGATGGAGGGAAGATGATTTGTGCTAGGAGTGAGGATTTGTCCTGTGGGGTGTTGAAGGGGAGAGGATTTGTGCTGGGAAGGAGGATTTGTCCTGGGGGGTGATAGAGGGAAGAGGATTTGTGCTGGGAGTGAGGATTTGTTAAAGGGGAGAGGATTTGTGCTAGAAGGAGAAGGGGGCTGGAGGAGAGGAATTGTGCTGGGAGAGGAATTTTGGGAGGAGTCGCAGAGATTTGTGCTGGAAGCGGAACAGGAGTTGGGTGTAAGGTAAGGCACGGACTTTCCTCCTATGCATCATATATATATTCTGGTGGAAGGAACTTGGGGATTGCTCACGTTACATGAGTTACGGGGCACAATACCTGCTTTGCCTTAGGTGCTGACAACCTACGCTATGCCACTGGAAGGAGCACACCCTTATCTTATACTCATTTCTTTGCCACCACTCCTCTGCCAGAGCTGGAGAAGAACCTAGAACCCCATGGGGTATGGAGGCCCATGTGACTTTATCCCAGGATGGACCCTCAGGCCAGATTGCTGTCACATGGGACTCCGGGAGGGTCCTTAACTTTGCAAGTTCTAACCCAACACTGGGTTGGAGCTTGTACAATGAGTGAGCAGGGACTGGAGAAGAACCAGAGAAGAACGTAGAACCCCATGTAGTTTGGAGGCCAATGTCACTCTTTCCCTTGATGCTCCCTCTGGCCAGAGTGGACTGGAGAAAAAATGGGGAAGAAAGTAGAACCTCATGGGGTATGGAGGTCCATGTGACTCTCTCCCTTGATGCTCCCTCTGGCCAGAGTGCTGTCACATGGGACTAGAGGAGGGTATTTAGCCTTGTGTAAGCTCCATCCTATTGGTGGGTTAAAACTTGAAGTGAGTGAGCAAGGACTGGAGAAGAACCGGAGAAGAATGTAGAACCCTATGGGGTTTGGAGGCCCATGTGACTCTCTCCCTTTATGCTCTCTCTGGCCAGAGTGCTGTCACATGGGACTAGAGGAGGGTATTTAGCCTTGTGTAAGCTCCATCCCAGTGGTGGGTTAGGACTTGGAGTTGAGAGTAAGGTAAGGCACAGATTTTCCTCCTATGCATCATATATATATTCTGGTGGAAGGGACTTGGAGATTGCTAATGGTGCATGAGTTACGGGGCACAATAGAACCCCATGGGGTATGGTGGCCCATGTGACTCTTTCCCTTGATGCTCCCTCTGGCCAGAGTGCTGTCACATGGGACTAGAGGAGGGTATTTAGCTTTGTGTAAGCTCCATCTCATTGTTGGGTTAGAACTTGCAGTGAGTGAGCAGGGACTGGAGAAGAACCGGGGAGGAACTTAGAACCCCATGGGGTATGGAGGCCCATGTGACTCTCTCCCTTTATGCTCCCTCAGGCCAGAGTGCTGTCACATGGGACTAGAGGAGGGTATTTAGCTTCGTGTAAGCTCCATCTCATTGTTGGGTTAGAACTTGCAGTGAGTGAGCAGGGACTGGAGAAGAACCGGGGAGGAACGTAGAACCCCATGGGGTATGGAGGCCCATGTGACTCTCTCCCTTTATGCTCCCTCTGGTCAGAGTGCTGTCACTTGGGACTAGAGGAAGGTCTGTAGCCTTGTGTAAGCTCCATCTCAGTGCTGGGTCAGAACTTGCCGTGGCTGAGCAAAGGTGAGCACACAATGTGGCGTGGAGGGGCATTAAAGGCAAAGATAACCTCTTATCCTCCTTGCTATAGTTTCATTTATACCAATCAAGTGTTCCCATTCTCAGTGACCAAAATACCAAAGCCTCATTTTCCGATCTGAATGCCTTCATACATGAAGAGTTGAATATTTTTCTGTCTCTCTGATATCTGCAGGTTGTGGTGTGGACACTTGTACCGGTATTGAGTTCTGTAACGTGGATACTTGTCAATGTAATGCAACCTTCTATAAGTATACAGGTATGGAATATTACAATGCGGAGATTATACATTGTCTATTATCTACCATATCCATGTGCTGTACATACACTATGAGAAACCCAGGGGGACATCTTCTATTATGGAGAAGGATAGACCTACTGTATATTGATGGCTTTTCTACAGACTGGACACAACTGGCCACAACCATTCCATTATCGCATGTGTTTATGTGAATGAAGAGCGAGGTAGAGGAAGACAATGCTAGACAACCCATGCTGCAGCATACATCCGGGGGGAGAACAGCCAATCAGAGAAGGTTTTAGAACCCAAATGTTCTCAGCCAGGTGACGGCTGCTTAATGCTGACCTCTGGCCACCAAATGTTGTTTATATTTATTGTATTTGCCACTTTTATTCACATTCACCTGTTTCTGTTATCACTTTTGCCAGCTTAAAGTGGTTATAAAGACAGAAGATTTTTTACCTTCATGCATTCTATGCATTCATTTAAAACATTCTGCATGTAGCTCCCCCCTCCTTATACTTACCTGAGCTCCATCTGGATCCAGCATGAGAACAGTGGCTCTCTGGGGCCACTACCTCCTCATTGGCTCACACAGCAATTGGTCATTGCTCACATTGCTGCCATTCACAGCCTGTGAGCCAGTGAGGAGAGAGTGGGGGCAGGGCTGAGCCATGTTCTAAGGGAGTGAGTCTGCTCAAGTGCCCCCATAGCAAGAAGCTTGTTAGTGGGGGCATTCGGCTAGGGGAAAGGAGCCAGGCCCATGGGGGGGACCCAAAATAAAGAGGATGGGGGCTGCTCTGTGCTAAACCATTGCAGAGGGCCAGGTAAGAAAGAATTTGTTTTTCTATTTCAACCTTTAGAATCACCTCAAATCTGAAATCCTGGAAAATATATATAAAAAATACTAAAAATAATTAAATGCATTTAAAAAGCAATAGAATAAACTAGCCTTATGTAATCCTCTGTACAGTGGCACTCAACTGTGAGGTGAAGGGGTAGTACTAGAGGCCAGTTGGGTGTCCCGCCTTTACATGGGCTGATAAAAGGACACGCTGGTATGAGCAGAGATCAGAGAGATGACCTCATCAGTCTGTTAATGCTCCTTCCTTGTCCAATCACAGGCTGGGGGCAGGGAGGTGACCTAGCTGTGTTTTTTTTTTTTAATGGTTGAATTGGATGGATTTTTGTCTTTTTTCAGCCAGACTAACTATGTAACTGCTTAATTGATGCAATTTTTTATCTCATCAGACAATTATCCATCTCCGGTCGTTGACTGCAGTAGAGGCATTTTAAGTATATTTGCATCAAAATGTTGGCTGGAAAAAAATGGCTACAACACATCGAGTATAAGGCTGAGAAATCCCGATTGTTTGGCTGCGAGAGAGATTGTGAATGGCACACCCCAGATGACTTTTCACCAACTGCTGACAGTGAATGAATGCAACACCACTGCGGAGGTAAGTCTGAGCCATGCAGCTTGCATATTAATTATGTAGATAGTATTGAAAGGTTATTACATTTGGACAATATGGAGGTCTATTTTATGGCCAAACCGGCCCTGGTGCAGCAAGTATGTTGCAAAAAGCCACGTCCTGGAGCCCACGTGGATGTGGAAAGTCGTGGCTTTGCCAAGTAATAACAGGCTGACAGCAGCCACAGATCTCCGATGTTGTTCAAATGTGATCGCAAAACCAGCATTCACCTGCGGTCAGAGGAAAATGATCAGTCCTGGACGTCAACTACTCGTTTCTACATCTGTCCCCAACCGCAGGTAATTGCTGGCTGTGCGATTACATTCCAACACCAGCGAACAGCATGTACACGTGTCTGAACTGTGAACGGGGTGGTCATAGATACAGTGCCTTGAAAAAGTCTTCCTACCCCTTGAAACGTCCCCCATGTTGTCATGTGACAACCAAAACCGTCAATGAATTTTATTGGGATTGGATGGGATAGACCAACACAAAGTGGCACATAATTGTGAAGTGGGAGGAAAATGAGAAATTTTCCTGCTGAGGTCCCCTTCCCCCATCATACAATGTAGCTCCATGGAATCTAGTGCCAGCAATACCACCAGCATACTAGGTATGACCAAATGAGTTTTGGGGTTTCTGCATGTGTACCCCTTCTCTTATCCAAACCAAATGTTGAAAAGTGGAGATGAGGATGTTATCTGATCTCATACTTTTTATTCCTGCCGTGATCTGTCTTTACAGATTGATGAGACAATTGGTGGAGAGTTATGAAATTATAGTAATCGTATCTTGGGTCCCAGTCTTGCTGCCTTTTAAGTAACACATTAGAGTCTATTTATAAAATCAAAAATCACTGTGCGAATGACTGACGCAGTCACATAGCCGCCATGAATATTCCCCGTAATTAATGATATAGGTTTACTTCCTCTGATTACAGTGCCTTAGAAAAGTTTTCCTCCCCCACAAAATGTTCCTCGTGTTGTCATGTGACAACCAGAACCGTCAATGCATTTTATTGGGATTTGATGTAATAGACCGACACAAAGTGGCCCATAATTGTGAAGTGGAAGGAAAATGAGAAATGGTTTTCAAAATTTTTTATAAATAAATATCTGAAAAGTGTGGCGTGCATTTGTATTCAGCTCCCTTTACTCTGATCCCCCTAACTAAAATCTAGTGGAACCAATTGCCTTCAGAAGTCACCTAATTAGTAAATAGCATGGGATGCTCCAAAATGAATAGTACTTAGCAATTGGAGGACAGTCTTCTTCTAAAGCATTTGTGGGTGTTGGATAGTCTAATGCCTCACAGCTGGGGAATGTGAGGCAGGTTTATGAGCAATCTAAGGCCTCACAGCTGAGGATCATGAAGCAAGTCTCTCAGGTGGATAAGGTCTCACAATTAGGAACCATGAAGCAAGTCTCTTGGCATGATAAGGTCTCACAGCTGGGGACCATGAAGAAAGGCCCTCAGCAGTCTGAGGGCTCACAGCTGAGAACCATGAAGCAAGTCTCTGAGCAGGATAAGGTCTCACAGCTGAGGACCATGAAGCAAGTCTCTGAGCAGGATAAGGTCTCACAGCTGAGGACAATGAAGCAAGTCTCTCAGCAGGATAAGGTCTCACAGCTGAGGACAATGAAGCAAGTCTCTGAGCAGGATAAGGTCTCACAGCTGAGGACCATGAAGCAAGTCTCTCAGCAGGATAAGGTCTTCCAGCTGAGGACTATGAAGCAAGTCTCTCAGCTGGCTAAGGTCTCAAAGCTGGGGACCATGAAGCACGTCTCTCGGTATGATAAGGTCTCACAGCTGAGGACCATGAAGCAAGTCTCTGAGCAGGATAAGGTCTCACAGCTGAGGACTATGAAGCAAGTCTCTCAGCTGGCTAAGGTCTCAAAGCTGGGGACCATGAAGCACGTCTCTCGGTATGATAAGGTCTCACAGCTGGGGCCCATGAAGCAAGTCTCTCAGCAGGATAAGGCCTCACAGCTGAGGACCATGAAGCAAGTCTCTCTGCAGTTTAAGGTCTCATAGCTGAGGACCATGAAGCAAGTCTCTGAGCAGGATAAGGTCTCACAGCTGAGGACCATGAAGCAAGTCTCTCAGCAGGATAAGGCCTCACAGCTGAGGACCATGAAGAAAGTCTCTGAGCAGTCTAAGGTCTCACAGCTGAGAACCATGAAGCAAGTGTCTGAGCAGTCTAAGGTCTCACAGCTGAGGACCATGAAGCAAGTCTCAGAGTAGTCTAAGGCCCCACAGCTGAGGACCATGAAACAAATCTCTCAGCAGTCTGAGGTCTCACAGCTGGGAACCATGAAGCAAGTCTTCGAGCAGTCTAAGGTCTCACAGCTGAGAACCATGAAGCAAGTGTCTGATCAGGATAAGGCCTCACAGCTGAGGACCATGAAGCAAGTGTCTGATCAGGATAAGGCCTCACAGCTGAGGACCATGAAGCAAGTCTCTCGGCAGTTTAAGGTCTCACAGGCGGGGACCATGAAGCAAGTCTCTAAGCAGGATAAGATCTCACAGCTGGGGACCATGAAGGAAGTCTTTCTGCAGGATAAGGTCTAAAATCTTGCATTTGGTCAGGTGTGCAGGCAATTTAAAAAAAAATGTAATATATGTTATTATAATTTTAAATTTTAAAACTTTGTTTTTTTTTTAATTTTCACTCTATTGCTATCATAAGGGGCGGGCGACAGGTACTCTTTATGGAGACATTAGGGGTCTAAGAGACCCCCAATGTCTCCAATGCCTTTCACACCATCTAACCAAGCACAGATCGGCTTGGTTAAATGAGCCCCCTGGCTCTACTGGCCAGGAAATGGTGTATCTAAAATGGGAAGTGACATCACTTCCGGTCCCACTGTTTGCATTTGAGATCGAAGCTTGAATTTGCTTCGGTCACACAGCACACTAACCCTCCCCTAGCTGGCGGATGTGTTCCCGGGTTCCAGTAAGAGCGGGATTTTCCGGGAACCTCGGGAGGGCGGCGCTGGCATAAGGGGGGGAGAGAGGGAAGCAGCGTGCTGCCAGCTCTGTGAAAGTGAGAAATAGAGCTGCCGCATCACTTTCGCTTTCAAGCCGGCTGTGTTAGGCGAACTAGGCGAATGTGAGGCCTTAGGCGATGGATGGACTAGATCAGTCGTTCTCAACCTTCCTAACGCTGCGACCCTTTAATACAGTTCCTCATGTTGTGGTGACCCCCAATCCTAAAATTATTTTCGTTGCTACTTCATAACTGTAATTTTGCTATTATTATGAATCGTACATTTACATTTACCCAGTAATTATAATTCATGAAGTGTCGTTTTACCTCCAATACTGCTGCTTTCAACACAGTAGCTGCTTTCAACACAGTAGCTGCTTTAACAGAGTAGCTGCTTTCAACACAGTAGCTGCTTTCAACACAGTAGCTGCTTTCAAACACAGTAGCTGCTTTCAACACAGTAGCTGCTTTCAACACAGTAGCTGCTTTTAACAGAGTAGCTGCTTTCAACACAGTAGCTGCTTTCAACACAGTAGCTGCTTTTAACAGAGTAGCTGCTTTCAACACAGTAGCTGCTTTCAACAAAGTAGCTGTTTTTAACAGAGTAGCTGCTTTCAACACAGTAGCTGCTTTCTACACAGTAGCTGCTCTTTACACATGTGTGACTGGTCCACGTAAGTACAATATGGCGCCAACCCTGTCACATACACCTGCATTTGTATGGGGTGTATGTGATGGGTTTGGCACGATGATGTCATCACGCCGAGTACTTGTATGTGGGCGTATCTGCATGTGGGCGGACCCGCCTGGAGACGGATAGAGGAGCGGTGTCTCGTTTTCTAAGACCATCGAAAAAATGTGTTTTAGTCTGATGATAGTCTTAGGCGACCCCTGTGAAAGGGTCGTTCAACCCCCAAAGGGGTCGCGACCCACATGTTGAGAACCGCTGGCCTAGATGGACTTTTGTCTTTTTTCAGCCAGATTTAAGGGCATACATGGGTCGAATATCAAACGATTTTTCAATTGAAAATTGAAAACATTGTTCGTTCTGTAATCCGATGGTCCCATCAATGATTTTGAAAATCGGTCCTTTTTCACAAATTTTCCAAATCGTCTGATAACCGAAAAGGAGAGGATCCACAAAATTCGACCGGTGCCATTGCCCCACAAACAGAGCGAAAATCAGTCGATTATTCTTAGGTCTGATTTTCCAATGAAAAATCGTTCGGAAATTGACCCATGTATGGCCTAACTAAGTAACTAATTTGCCTAATTGGAGAGCCGCCTCTGCATTGCTTCTGTTGGCTTCCCATCCGATGATCAGTTTTATGATCCAGTTTAATGACTCAGATTTTTCTTTACAGATGAATGAAACAAATGTTACGTACATGAATACACTATATATTCCTGCCGAGACAATCCCAGTCCGAACACGAAATGATTTTGCTGTGAATGTTTCCTGCTCCTACCCGCTGAGGATGAGTGTTCAGCTTCTAATTACACTGAAACCGGAGACCAGGTAATTATTAACATACATACATGGAGTGTGGGCTTTGGATGTGTTGCTGTACCGTGACCTGTTACTGCCCACGTAACACGTGTGTGCGTGATGGCAAAAGGGTGGGCTTTAAAACCACACATATGCGTCACACAGCAGCCGATGTTTCTGCACTCCCATCACAGACACTGAGCTTTCCAAAACAGATCTCAGTTCTCAATAGCAATTGGTTACAGGCGGGACCGCCTCCCATTCATGTGACCTCTTTGACAGCCAATCACAATGGTCACATGATCACCAATCTCACCCCCCCCCCCAGGCATTCAGAATCCAGAGAGGGCAGGAATGTGATAAAGTGTATCCAGAACCACGAATGTAACATATTGCAGCTTAGCGGTCCTTAGGTGTCCTGGATCCTGCAGGAACACAGATGCTGCGGGACAGTGTCCAAAATCTCAGGACTGTGTTTCGGGATTCGGGGCACTCAGCAACTGTGGAATTAATTTGGGATACAGGGGAGGTGGGTATCCTTGTCTGTATGGGTTGCTTATGAAAATAAGGTTTTGGGGGGTGTAGGGTTTCTCTAGACAAAGGGTCAGTTTACTTTCCTTCAGACTTTAGGGTGGCAGTGGGAGAAATATGCCACATCATTGGAATCAGTGGGAAGAATAGTGCCCCATCATTGGTGTCAGTGGGAGGAATAGTGCCCCATCATTGGTGTCAGTGGGAGGAATAGTGCCCCATCATTGGAATCAGCGGGAGGAATAGTGCCCCATCATTGGTATCAGTGGGAGGAATAGTGCCCCATCATTGGAATCAGTGGGAAGAATAGTGCCCCATCATTGGTATCAGTGGGAGGAATAGTGCCCCATCATTGGTGTCAGTGGGAGGAATAGGGCCCCATCATTGGTGTCAGTGGGAGGAATAGTGCCTCATCATTGGCATCAGTGGGAGGAATAGTGCCCCATCATTGGTGTCAGTGGGAGGAATAGTGTCCCATCATTGGCATCAGTGGGAGGAATAGTGCCCCATCATTGGTGTCAGTGGGAGGAATAGTGTCCCATCATTGGCATCAGTGGGAGGAATAGTGCCCCACCATTGGTGTCAGTGGGAGGAATAGGGCCCCATCATTGGTGTCAGTGGGAGGAATAGTGCCCCATCATTGGTGTCAGTGGGAGGAATAGTGCCTCATCATTGGTGTCAGTGGGAGGAATAGTGCCCCATCATTGGAATCAGTGGGAAGAATAGTGCCCCATCATTGGTATCAGTAGAAGGAATAGTGCCCCATCATTGGGGTCAGTGGGAGGAATAGAGCCCCATCATTGGGGTCAGTGGGAGGAATAGTGCCCCATTATTGGTATCAGTGGGAGGAATAGTGCCCCATTATTGGTATCAGTGGAAGGAATAGTGCCCCATCATTGGCGTCAGTGGGAGGAATAGTGCTCCATTATTGGTGTCAGTGGGAGGAATAGTGCCCCATCATTGGTGTCAGTGGGAGTAATAGTGCCCCATCATTGGTGTCAGTGGGAGGAATAGTGCCCCATCATTGGAATCAGTGGGAGGAATAGTGTCCCATCATTGGTGTCAGTGGGAGGAATAGTGCCCCATCATTGGTGTCAGTGGGAGGAATAGTGTCCCATCATTGGCATCAGTGGGAGGAATAGTGCCCCATCATTGGTGTCAGTGGGAGGAATAGTGTCCCATCATTGGTGTCAGTGGGAGGAATAGGGCCCCATCATTGGTGTCAGTGGGAGGAATAGTGCCCCATCATTGGTGTCAGTGGGAGGAATAGTGCCCCATCATTGGGGTCAGTGGGAGGAATAGTGCCCCATCATTGGTATCAGTAGGAGGAATAGTGCCCCATCATTGGTGTCAGTGGGAGGAATAGGGCCCCATCATTGGTGTCAGTGGGAGGAATAGTGCCCCATCATTGGTATCAGTAGGAGGAATAGTGCCCCATCATTGGGGTCAGTGGGAGGAATAGTGCCCCATCATTGGGGTCAGTGGGAGGAATAGTGCCCCATCATCGATGTCAGTGGGAGGAATAGTGCCCCATCATTGGTATCAGTGGGGGGAATAGTTCCCCATCATTGGGGTCAGTGGGAGGAATAGTGCCCCATTATTGGTGTCAGTGGGAGGAATAGTGCCCCATCATTGGTGTCAGTGGGAGTAATAGCGCCCCATCATTGGTGTCAGTGGGAGGAATAGTGCCCCATCATTGGAATCAGTGGGAGCAATAGTGTCCCATCATTGGTGTCAGTGGGAGTAATAGTGCCCCATCATTGGTGTCAGTGGGAGGAATAGTGTCTCATCATTGGCATCAGTGGGAGGAATAGTGCCCCATCATTGGTGTCAGTGGGAGGAATAGTGCCCCATCATTGGCATCAGTGGGAGGAATAGTGCCCCATCATTGGTATCAGTGGGGGGAATAGTGCCCCATCATTGGTATCAGTAGGAGGAATAGTTCCCCATCATTGGGGTCAGTGGGAGGAATAGTGCCCCATCATTGGTGTCAGTGGGAGGAATAGTGCCCCATCATTGGTGTCAGTGGGAGGAATAGTGCCCCATCATTGGTGTCAGTGGGAGGAATAGTGCCCCATCATTGGCATCAGTGGGAGGAATAGTGCCCCATCATTCGTGTCAGTGGGAGGAATAGTGTCCCATCATTGGCATCAGTGGGAGGAATAGTGCCCCATCATTGGTGTCAGTGGGAGGAATAGGGCCCCATCATTGGTGTCAGTGGGAGGAATAGTGCCCCATCATTGGCGTCAGTGGGAGGAATAGTGCCCCATCATTGGTTTCAGTGGGAACATTAGTGTCCCATCATTGGTATTAGACTTCAGACTTGCTCACAGAGTATCCCACACATGGGACTTACAAGGGTAGTCAGATGAAGGAAAAACTCAAACAAGCTCACTAACTCTGGCGAGGTGACTCCGACACAGCGAGGTTTCCTCAATGGGCACCCAATAGTAGCTCAAACTACAGTAATACAGAAAGGAGATCAAGACCAAAATATTAATGAAAGAGTCCAAGATTACTGTTAATTGCTGATAAAAAAAAGTAATATAAAACATCCAAAGCATTTTGGGGGCAACACCACCCCCCTTCATCAGAGATCTGGGAAAACTTGAATGGACTCGGTCTATAGGTCTATAATAGAACCAGTATTGCACTCTCTTCATGGAGTAACAACTTGACAGCAGTTGCTGAGCAGCAATGGCGCTCCATCTTGCGCTCTTTCAGTCGGTTTTAGACTAGCCTCCATGGATCTATATACAAGCCCCTTCCGCAAAAATTCTCTTTTGGAGAGCTATCCAGCATCTCCTATTGTACCACCCCAGACCCTAGATGCATCATCTCCTCATCCAGCTATTCTGAGTGAATCCCTGGGCAGGGGATCCAGTGCCTGCCATTGATGTGTGAAACAGTTCTGGGTAGCAGCCCATCCAGTTTCCCATAAGAGTGCTCCTTCCCCTTACTGGCCTAGGGAGTGCAGGTCTACCTACTCAGTCCTTCTCCTATGCTGCTGATGGGTCAGTGACTGCTACTAGGCCTTCTGGCTGGGTGGCTCCTTCCCTGCTGCATAGGTGGTCCTTGCTCTGGGGGCCAGGGAAGTCCCAAACTTTGCTCCTTCCAAGCGTTTCTCTGCCTGTAGGCGAGCCCCTCTCCATCTGGGCCCCCTCCCAGGCTCCTGCTCTCCAGATTATCCCTTCCCCTATATTTTTCACCCAAACTCTCCTGCTGCTGAGCAGGCTCTGCCACTTTTAAGGGCTGTAATGACCTCATGCCTGGCCTCCTGTTCGGGATTGGCCAGGATCCCTCAAAAGTGCAGCTCAGCCACTCCTTACCTCTGCCCACTGCTTCTATAACTTTCTCCAAAGTTCCAGTGTCAGATAACTGGTCTGCAGAGCATCTCAGCCCTGACCTGAATCTGACCTACCTCTGATTATTACACAGGCTGCTAACCAGGCCTTGGTATTATTGGACAGAGTGTGTATTGGACACAATTGGAAGGATCCTGAGGGGTATATATAATCACTTTATCCTTTTAGGATCCCTCCTTTTTTTATGCATTCTTTATATTTGTTTTCAGTTTTCGGTAAAAACATCAGGAAAGGTTCAATACAAAACAGTACACTTCAAAAACTTCAAACATGGTGCAAGTACTTTGTGAAAAAAAAAAAAAGGATTCTAGATGAAGAAATATTCTAGATGTACATTACGAAGTAATCTGATCACCATGCATAATACACAAGGGGGGGGGATATGATCTCCATGGATAATACACAAGGGGGGGATATGATCTCCATGTATAATACATAAGGGGGATATGATCTCCATGGATAATACATAAGGGGGGATATGATCACCATGTATAATACATAAGGGGGATATGATCTCCATGTATAATACATAAGGGGGGATATGATCACCATGTATAATACATAAGGGGGGATATGATCTCCATGTATAATACATAAGGGGGGGATATGATCTCCATGTATAATACATAAGGGGGGATATGATCTCCATGTATAATACATAAGGGGGGATATGATCTCCATGTATAATACATAAGGGGGATATGATCTCCATGTATAATACATAAGGGGGGATATGATCTCCATGTATAATACATAAGGGGGGATATGATCTCCATGTATAATACATAAGGCGGGATATGATCTCCATTTATAATACATAAGGGGGATATGATCTCCATGTATATTACATAAGGGGGATATGATCACCATGTATAATACATAAGGGGGGATATGATCTCCATGTATAATACATAAGGGGGATATGATCTCCATGTATAATACATAAGGGGGGATATGATCACCATGTATAATACATAAGGGGGGATATGATCTCCATGTATAATACATAAGGGGGATATGATCTCCATGTATAATACATAAGGGGGGGGGGATATGATCTCCATGTATAATACATAAGGGGGGATATGATCTCCATGTATAATACATAAGGGGGGATATGATCTCCATGTATAATACATAAGGGGGATATGATCTCCATGTATAATACATAAGGGGGGATATGATCTCCATGTATAATACATAAGGGGGGATATGATCTCCATGTATAATACATAAGGGGGGATATGATCTCCATGTATAATACATAAGGGGGGGATATGATCTCCATGTATAATACATAAGGGGGGATATGATCTCCATGTATAATACATAAGGGGGGATATGATCTCCATGTATAATACATAAGGGGGGATATGATCTCCATGTATAATACATAAGGAGGGATATGATCTCCATGTATAATACATAAGGAGGGATATGATCTCCATGTATAATACATAAGGGGGGATATGATCTCCATGTATAATACATAAGGAGGGATATGATTTCCATGTATAATACATAAGGGGGGATATGATCTCCATGTATAATACATAAGGGGGGATATGATCTCCATGTATAATACATAAGGGGGATATGATCTCCATGTATAATACATAAGGGGGGGGATACGATCTCCATGTATAATACATAAGGGGGATACGATCTCCATGTATAAATACATCAGTGGTTCATATAGTTAACTTGGTGTAGAGTTCTTCACCCTGAGGTCATCACAGAGGACAAGGGGGTGCTCTTTACGTCTGGAGGAAAAGAGATTTAATCTCAAAATACGGAAAGGTTTCTTCACAGTAAGAGCTGTGAGAATGTGGAATAGACTCCCTCCAGAGTTGGTTGTGGCAGCTCAGTGGATTGCTGTAGGAAAGTCCTGGATTCTTTCTTGGATACACAGAATATAACTGGATATAACATTTATAGGGAAAGTTGATCCAGGGAATATTCGATTGCCTCTCGGGGGATCAGGAAGGAATTTTTTCCCCTGCAGGAGCAAATTGGATCGTGCTTTGCTGGGTTTCTTGCCTTCCTCTGGATCAACTGTGGGTGTAGAATTATAACTTTTTTTTTTTTTAATGGTTGAACTGGATGGACTTTTTTCTTTTTTCAGCCAGACTATCTATGGAACTAAGATAACCAGTATTTGTTTACATGTGATGAACTGTGATTGGACACAGCTGATCACATGGTAAAGGGCTGCTGTGACCAGCACTTTACCCTGATTTGTGATCAGCTGTGTCCTGTGGACACATCAATCACAGAGCACACCCGATATGCTCCCCAAGGCAGGCAGGGGGCATTGTTCTGGGAGGACATCAACAGACACCCTCCCAGAACAGGACAATCGTGCTGTAGCCGTCTACGGCTATTACCTGGTCGGTAAGACAAGAGAATCATTCCTTCAAGCAAAGTTATGTTACATCTGAGTACCCAAAATGTAATGTCGTCATTCCAGTTAGAGGGAAAGGGGAGAATGGGTAGAACTGATAGGGAGCAGATGAGAAGAGAAGTGCTTAGGAATTGCCCAACTGGTCTGTAAATGTAAGTTGTCAGGGATGAGGGAGGGGGTGGTAGTAAAATAGGTCAGAGGTGTAGAAAATAAGGAATCAGTCAAGCATGGAAGTCCTTTCCCACCATATTGTGGGAATCAGAAAAGGGAAAAGAGAGAAGGGAGGGTAAAAGGGATTGATCTAGGGCAGGACCCCTCAAATTTTGTCAATCCAGTGTATGTTTTTTTTCAACAGTACCAAGCCCTTATGAAGGGGGGGCAGGGGGGAGTTGTGCTCCCAAATCATGTTGACATTTAATTAGACAAAAATCTGATCAAAATGAAATCTAGGTTTCGTATGTTGCTCCTTACACATTCAGTCCCTACAGTGCAGAACAAATGGTAAGTCATTAAGGGGGAAAGATCAGTCTTGAGGAGACCACAGACAACACTGGTGACTCTTTTTTTGTCTGCCTTTTTTGGGGCACCACTTCCAGAGTTCAGTTCCTCTTTGCGAATGAGTCGTTATGAGATTTTTCATAAAGCCCAGCCATGATTTTGTCAAATTTATTCTGTCTGGTTCTATCCAAACAGCAGTTAGTAGCATGTCTCTCTAGATGTCTCTGGAACTCTCTACCCCAATCTATCAGACTATCGCCTACTCTGCTCACTTTTAGGCAATCTCTGAAAACCTCCCTCTTCAGGGAAGCCTATCCTGCCTTCAGCTAATAATGGAATCTTCTACTCCTCCTACCAGTCCATCCCCCACAGTTATTTTCCATTTTCATAACGGCAGTTGGGAAATTTAATGGCATTTATTTAATGGTATTTAATGGCAGTTGGAAAATGACAGTTATTTTTGACTGTTGGAAAATGACAATGCATTCTTGACAGTGGCAAAAAATGACACTGCATTTTTGGCAGTTGGAAAATGGCAGAAGTTTTGTACTACTATCCCCTCCCTCTTAGAATGTAAGCTCCCAGGATCAGGGCCCTCCTATCCCTCTTGTATTGAACTGTATTGTTGCTGTATTGTCTCCCGTTATATTGTAAAGCGCTGAGCACACTGTTGGCGTGATATAAATTCTGAATAATAATAATGTCCTCGAACCTACAAATACCTGTCATTGATGTATATTTTATGGTTCTTTTTCAGGGTCACATCAGTAGCTCTTCCTGGAATGAATGCTAGCTTTGTGGTGTATATGACAATTTATACAGATAATACCTTTAGCATTCCACTCTCAGACAACTCCACATTGAATATAGAAGATACTGTATACATCTCAGTGGTCATGCCTGACTTGGACATGAACATTTTTAAGCTCAAAGTGGTGAGAATTTACGTCTCTGCTGGGGAGTCAGAAAATGTGCAGTACGATTTGCTTCTTAATGGGTAAGTGTCCAGAATCCCGAAAAGAAAGAGTCATCACAGTTATATACAAGTGGATGAATTAAATAATGTGTGAGATACATGTGACAACCTCAAAATGTCAATGTAGTCCATGATGGGAGGTGGAAACAGACACTGAATTCCAGGGAAACCCTGTGATACACTATATTGCCAAACGTATTGGGGCACCCCTCCAAATCATTGGATTAAGGTGTTCGGAATCCATCCATGGCCAAAGGTGTATAAAATAAGGCCTCTAGGCATGCAGACGGCTTCTACAAACAATTGTGAAAGAATGGGTCGCTCTCAGGAGCTCAGTGACTCCAAGTGTGGTCCCGTGATAGGTGGCCACCTGGGCAATAAGTCCATCCGTGACATTTCCTGGCTACTAAATATTCCACGCTCAACTGTTAGTGGGATTATAACAAAGTGGAAGCCACTGGGAACAACAGCCACTCAGCCACCAAGTGGTAGGCCACGTCACATGACAGGGCGGGGTCAGCGCATGCTGAAGCGCACAGTGCGCAGAAGTCGCCAACTGTCTGCAGAGTCAATAGTTAAAGACCTCCAAACTTGGTGTGGCCTTCAGATGAGCCCAACAACTGTGCGTAGAGAGCTTCATGGAATGGGTTTCCATGGCTGAGCAGCTGCATCCAAGCCTTCCATCACCAAGTGCCATAGTGTAAAGCATGCGGCCACTGGACTCTAGAGCAGTGGAGACGTGTTCTCTGGAGTGACCAATCATGCTTCTCTGTCTGGCAATCCCATGGATATGTCTGGGTTTGGCAGTTGCCTGGAGAACTGCACTTGGCTGCATTGTGCCAAGTGTAAAGTTTGGTGGAGGGGGGATTATGGTGTGGGGTTGTTTCTCTGGGGTTGGGCTTGGCCCCCTAGTTCCAGTGAAAGGAACTCTTAAGGCGACATTTTGGACAATTTCATGCTCCAAACTTTGTAGGAAGAGTTTGGGGATGGCCCCTTCCTGTTCCAACATGACTGCCCACCAGTGCACAAAGCAAGGTCCATAAAGACATGGAGGAGCCAGTTTGGGGTGGAGGAACTTGACTGTCCTGCACAGAGTCCTGACCTCAACCCCATAGAACACCTTTGGGATGAATTAGAGCGGAGACTGTGAGCCAGGCCTCCTCCCCCGACATCAGTGCCTGACCTGACAAATGTGCTTCTGGAAGAATGGTCCAACCTTCCCATAGACACCCTCCTAAACCTTGTGGACGGCCTTCCCAGAAGAGTTGAAGCTGTTATAGCTGCAAAGGGCGGGGCCAACTCAATATTGAACCCTACGGACAAGATTGGGGGGGGCCATTAAAGCTCATGTGTGTGGAAAGGCTGGCGGCCCAATTCTTTTGGTAATATAGTGTATTATAGTGACTTGGTCAGCACAAGGTCACCTTGTATGAATGACATCACCACTACAAGAAGACAACATATACCCTCGGATACACAAAGTATTGGAGACAGAACAGCCAGCTAACTGACATTTTTGCAAGGTCAGCCTTTTTATTTCTTTTAATACATGTTAGCATAGGAGAGAATGTATAGAATTTGCAATGAGTGTTTTAGATACACCTGCCAGCAAAAGAGTTTAGCTTGATGTAAATACTCTTTGATGGGGTGTTATTGTTTTTAAAATCTATGTTTTATGTAAAGCTTGTGATTCTCTAGGTACATGGGGGCGGTGATGGCAGCCAAAGTTGCACATTACATACACAAGCGGTGCTATACAATGGTCATTCTTTAGAGGCAGCTCCAGTCGAATGACACTGAAAACAATGCCCTCTCTGTGTAGCTGATCCCTTTATTGCAGCAGTAATGCAGAATCATTGTAGTAGCTAATCTGTTTCACCACTACTGACTAATATGCAAATTTCTACATTTTATACAGTAACAATGTAAAAAAAACAAGCATATAAAAACTAAATTCACAAACACTATGTGGTCAAAAGTTTGATGACACCTGACCATTACACACACACTCACTGGCCACTTTATCAGGTACATCTTGCTAGTGCCAAGAAAATCTCCAATACACCATGACACCACCACCAGCCTGAACCAGATACAAGGCAGGATGGATCCACCACACTATGACACCACCACCAGCCTGAACCATGGATACAAGGCAGGATGGACCCACCACACCATGACATCACCTCCATCAGCCTGAACCATTGATACAAGGCAGGATGGATCCACCACACTATGACACCACCACCACCAGCCTGAACCATTGATACAAGGCAGGATGGATCCACCACACCATGACACCACCGCCACCAGCCTGAACCGTTGATACAAGGCAGGATGGATCCACCACACCATGACACCACGACCACCAGCCTGAACCATTGATACAAGGCAGGATAGATCCACCACACCATAACACCACCACCACCAGCCTAAACCGTTGATACAAGGCAGGATGGATCCACCACACCATGACACCTCTACCACCAGCCTGAACCATTGATCCAAGGCAGGATGGATCCACAACACCATGACACCACCACCACCAGCCTGGACCATTGATACAAGGCAGGATGGAGATTTTTTATTTATGTATTAATGTCATACATATCCATCCTCAACTTATATATAAAAGTACAAAGTAAAATAAATAGAATAAATAAATACAAAACTAAACAAAGAAACTGAAAAAGTCCCAACAACCCCTGTGGGAGAAATAATAAACAAAGAACATAAAAGTCCATAACCTGAAAGGAAAAAACGGAACTTATATACAATATGTGCAGTACAAGGCCTTTATGGCCAAGACCATATAATTAGGAGCCTTTATGGCTCAGACATAAACGTAAACCATAAACAATTTCCATACTAAACCTGCCGCTTACGGCCTATATGGCCCAAACTATACACAAAAACACCTAACCATTTTATACACTATGGGGGAGGGCTAAGGAACCCGCAAATCTTCCACGTCTGACACCTACAACCTACCATACAAAAGGCTACCAAAAAGACCGAAACGCAAAAGCTAGGGAGTGCAAGAGGCAGAAAACAGGGACAGTTCCCATCACCCGAGATCAACAGACCGCAGCAACAGGCTTGATGTTCCTCCACGCCTCCATCCAAGCCCTACGCCGCAGCCTGTCTTTCTCAAGACCCCGAATTTTCCCAACCTCACCAAGAATGTCACTCACCACCACCTGAACAGGGAGGACCTTCTGCCGAATGGAGACCTGACACCGTGCCATCCAAGTGTAGTAACGGACAACTAAGCTGACTAAAAACAAGGTGTCCAAATCAAAACCCATGCGACACTCGAATGCTCCGTACACCCACTCCGCATACGACATGCGATGGAGGAAAGGAACACCCAGAGACCCTCCCACCTGTGTATACACCTCTACGTTAAAGGGGCACTGAAGCAAGAAGTGGTCCATAGTCTCCACTTCACCCCCACACTCCGACCTCGGACAACCACGGTCATCCGGAGGACGGTACTTCAGGTTACCCCTCACGTAGAGCCTGCCGTGGAAGGCGAGCCAGGCCTGGTCCCGCAACTTCAGGGGGATCCGCTCCAGATTTATCAACCGCAAACCCTCCCTCAAAACATGGCCCGGGCAATCTCTCAAGGCCAGCGGCGCATGGAAAGCAGATGCCACAATCCTCTCACCCAGGAGCCTCCTAGGGAGGGACCGGACCTCCTCCGCAGTCACATGCCACCGCCGGAGTAACTTCAGGCACGGGGCCGCATAAGCCGGGAGCTTACCATGCTTGACCCGCAGGCTTCTCACTGGCCCACCACTCTCCCAACTGCGCAGAAAGGGTCCAAACCAGATCCGGAACAGTCCTACCCATGCAGGCGGACTCTCTGCCAGCATGTTACCAAAGTTATGTTTCAAGAACATCAGAGAGAAAAAGACCACCGGGTTGACCATACCTAGGCCACCCTCCCGCCTGGATGAGTAAGTCACGTCCCTCTTGACGAGGTTCAGCCGATTCCCCCATAACATCTGGAAGAAACAGCTATAGATCCTCGCATAGAGCGATTCTGGCAAGAGGCAAACAAAGCTGACGTATAAAAAGACTGGGAGCAGGAAAGTCTTGATCAAGTCAACCCTTTCCCTCAAGGAGAGCCGCCACCCCTTCCAGCATCTCACTTTGACCTCGGCATCCGACAGCCTGGATTCCCAATTTTGCTTGCTGTAATCAGCAGGGCCAAAATTGATGCCCAACACTTTGATGTTCGGCTGAGGCACTGGGAAGGCGTCCGGGAGTGAGAAGCTCTCACCCTCCCTGCCCATCCAAAGAACTTCACATTTGTCCTGATTGACCTTGGAACCTGATGCCTCGGCATACTGATCCATTACTAAAACCACCTCCTGCGCCTCCTCTGGTCCAGAAATGAAAACAGAAACGTCATCAGCATAAGCCACAACTCTCAAAGGCGGATCTCCAGTGGCACCCACCGGCACCCCGCTCACTGCCCCACCATCTAGCCTCCTGACGAAGGGGTCGATGGCAAAGGCATAGAGCAAGGGACTCAGCGGGCACCCCTGGCGCACCCCAGATCCAACCTCAAAGGGCTGCCCAACCCAACCATTCACCAACATGAAGCTCTCAGCCCCTTGGTACAAAGTCTTCAACCAGCCGATGAACCTCCCCTCCAAACCATACCGGTCTAGGAGATGCCAGAGGTACTTGTGATCAACTCGATCAAAGGCCTTTGCCTGATCCACCGCCAGCAAGTACTTTCCCCATCCTTCAGCCTTACATCGCTCCAGAGCCTCCCGGACAGCTAACACCGCTGTAAAGGTACTCCTGCCCTGAACCGAGCAATGCTGCTGATGGGAAAGCAAACTGTCTGCCACTGACGACAAGCGCCAGAACAAGATCTTCGCCAGAACCTTTCTATCGACATTGAGGAGGCTGATGGGGCGCCAGTTCTCAATAGCCGAAGGATCCTTACCCTTTGACAGGAGGATAACTGCAGACTGTCTCATGGAAGGAGGGAGAGATCCCTCATCCAGACAGCTGTTATACACTTCCGTGAGACGAGGTGCCAGGCGGGATTTAAAAGCCTTAAAAAATTCGGCTGTCAGACCGTCTGGCCCAGGAGTCTTCTTAATGGCCAGACTATCAATTGCTCTGGACACCTCTTCTGCAGTAATCTCTCCAGTCAAACTCGCCAGAGGGACATCACTGTCCAGACCAGGCGTGGATTCCAAAAAGCTCGACATCCCTGTCCGGTCAAGGTGCTTCTCACTCAGTAAATCCGCATAAAAGGACCTGGAGACCTCCAGAATCCCCGACCTGGATTTAGTCAGGGACCCCGTACTATCCCTCAGAGCAGAGATCGTCTTAACTGCTGCACTCCGTTTGCAATTCTGGAAAGGGTCGGGTGAGTGGTATTTCCCATAATCCCTCTCCAGAACCAAAGAGGCACGCCGATCATACTGGAATTGCCTGAGGAGAAGCTTTACCTCCGAGATTGCCCCCGAATCTCCACCGCTAGAAACAAGGCGGTCGAGCTTCCTCCGCAACCGCTGGTAGGCGTTATACTGTTTAAACTGCCGTCTCTTACCAATGGCCTTGAAAAACCTGCTGATCCGCACCTTGGTGAGCTCCCACCACTCAGACTTACTGCCGCAGAAATCCAGCACAGTCTCCTGCGCCTGAAAGAACTCCTCGAAAGATCGTCTCACCTCCTCGTCCTCCAGCAGAGACGAATTCATCCTCCAGATGCCCTTTCCTCTCAGCGGCGTGTCTGAAATATTCAAGGTGACAAATAGCATAAGGTGATCGGAAAACTCCACCGCCCGACACTCAGGTGCCGAGAAGGCAGAGTTCTCCTTCAAAAAAAACCTGTCTATCCTACTCTGGCTATTACCTCTCCTATAGGTGAAACCCGTGCCGTCTGGGACACTTTGAATCCAAGCGTCAACCAGACCTGCCTCCCTGACTATAGCATTTAGAAAAACGCTGTCGTATCCCAGCCTGTCAGTGAAGCCTCTCCTGTCCTTGGGCCTAGTAATGGTGTTAAAATCACCTCCAAAGACTACCAGCCGGGATGTAAAGAGGTAAGGTTTAATCCTCGCAAAGAGGTTCTTCCTGTCCCACTTGGACTGTGGGCCATAGATATTGATGAGCCGGAGCTCTTGCCCCCTTACGAGAACATCCAGAATCAGACATCTTCCGATCTCTACCTCAATTATCCGCCGACACGTTACCATGCCGGTAAAAAGTACCGCAACTCCGCTGTAAGGCTCAGCCGCAAGAGACCAGTAGGAGGGCCCACGCCTCCACTCACGCTTGGCCAGATGGACATCAGCCAAGGTGGGCAACCTGGTCTCCTGCAAAAAGAAAATATCAGCTTCCATCCCACTGATCAAAAATAAGGCTGTTTCTCTAGCACTTACAGACTTTATGCTGGCAACATTAATGGTTGCCACCTTTATCGGAGCGGGAACTGCCATTAAGATAATTGAGAGGGACGTTTCTTAACCCTCCTCCTGACTTTTTTAGCAGGGTCCCTTACACGCTTCAGGAGCCCTCTCGCTTCCTCATCCTCCATCGGAGAAGTGGGATCCAACTCACCCTCATCCCCCGATAGAGCCCCAAACCGGTTTTCCAGGGCCACCTCCCCCACCTCCAGAGAGGAGACTGACCCCGCAGGGGATAGAACAGGCCTATTATGCCTACCCCCAGACACCTGGGACCACCCCTCCTCCTCCTGAGCCCCTACCGGGACAGAACCCTGGGACTCCTGAGGCCCCTTACCAGGCTTCTCCCTCCGCAAAGGCAAGAGCACAGGGGGAGCGGCCACAACTACACTAGACCTTGCCTCCACCAACCCAGCCCCCCTAGCAGCCTCCCTCAGCAGTTTCTTGTTCCTAGGAGGGGGGACAGGCATGCCAGAAGGGGCGACAGAGGACACAACTGGGACAGATGGGGCAGAAGGGGCAGAGACCAAAGAAGCCTCAGCAGCCTCCACCTCCCCCGCCAGGGTAGCTGCCAAAGCCGAAGCAGCCCTCACTAACTCCTCCCCCGCCTCCTCCGCATCCATGCGGGAAAACTCAGCTGCCAACTCTCCCACAGGGAGGTTATGGAGGGCTTCTGGGCACCTGTTGTACGAGTGCCCCTCCGTACCACAGAGGTTGCACTTGATGATATTGCAATCTCTTGCCAAGTGCCCTATCTCCTGGCAGAGAGAGCAACGTACAACTGGGCAGGTGGCAGCAAAATGCCCCTTAGCCCCGCACCGGTGACAGACCCTCGGCTGGCCAGGATAAAAGATAATTAACCGATCCTTCCCCAAGAACGCAGAGGAGGGGACATGCTGGATAACATTCCCGACCACACGGAGGCGAACAGAAGCCGTCCACCCGCCGGTCCATATCCCCCGGTCATCCAGGACCTTTCCCAAGGGCCCCAACACATCTCCATACCTGCCCAACCAGACCTGGATATCCGCAGCAGGGATGGATTCATTCCGCACCAGGATTGTAACCTTCTTAACCAGGGACTGGCGGGACAAAAGCCGGGGGGTCAAACCCACCCACCTGGGACTGGACACAAAAGTGGCCTCATACCGCTGCCAAAACAAATCAAGTTGGTCAGGCCGCATGAAAGAGACATCATATTCCCCGGTCCCAACCGGAGCGATAAAGGCAAAGATTTCACTTGCCTGGAACCCCATCTCCAAAATCCGGTCGATTACCTCCCTCCTACCAAGGGGGGGACCCACCCCTGTCCACTTAATTTGGACAACATTGCGCCTGGCTGCTGAAGTGGGTAGGTTGCCTGCCCTTGCCCTGGCTGACCCCATGGGCACTGGACCACCCCTAACCGCCGCGGAGTAGCTCAACGCGGGCTTAGGGACACTTATACCAGGGGATCCTGCAGGAGGAACCACTGCACTGGCAGCCAAGACAGGGGGCACAGGCTGTGAAACACTGGGACCCCAGGGAGCTGGGAATTGGACATCACCCACCTGGGCAGGGGAGCCCACCTGGACATGACCCATAGGAGCCTGTACTAGAGGCTCAGAAGACAAATCCCCCTGAGGACTAATATGAGGCTGTACACCTGCAGCCATCACAACCCCCGAGGGGGCGGGGCCCGGCAGGACTACTGGGGAGAGGAGACCCCTAGTCAGAACCGTGGGGCGGACCTGCGCTCCTGACACATCAACAGATATGACATTTGTCACCCCCATGCCCGAGAATACCTCACCAGTCCCAGTAGCAGAGTCCTGTCCATTGTGTCCTGAGGGAAGTTCCCCAGCCTTAGCCAGCACCTCCTGCGGACTGTGATCCAGCCGCACGAAAGCGGCACGCTCCCTGGCCACCGGCTTAGCGGGTTTGCGCGGGATGACGTCACTTCCGGCGTCCACTTCCTCCTCCTCGGATGAAAACTGGAAGTCCGCATGACGCAGTTCCGGTCCTTCCTCCACCGTAAACTGGAGCCCACCTGCCAGCTCTGCCTCCTCCATCTGTGTCCCCCAATCTGTGGGATGCTGCCCAGGGGGGAGAGACTCTGATAATTCTACAGCCGCACGCTCCTCCATATCAGGCCGAACCTCTTCCTCCACCGACACAGCGGGCTCAGCCAGCCCCTGTCTCCTCTCACCATCCTCCGACAACTCCACTGCAAGATCCTCCACAGATGAGGCCTCCTCCACAGGGCCCCGCACAGCCGCTACCCTGCGGCTCCTCGCGGCCTTGAACTTGGCCTCATTTAGATACCGCTCACTAAGGGCCCCACTCTTCCGCTGCAGCGCCAAAACATACCGCTCCTGTTGGGACACCTGGAGCTCCAAGGCCTCCAGACCTGGCTTCATCGCCTGCCTCTTGGAGGACCACACGCGTAAGTAAGAGGTGCGCAGCTTCTTCAAACCAAGAGACAGCTTCTTAAGCTTTGCCCCCTCCTGCTCCACCAGCCTGATCCGAGCCGCCACACGCTCCCTGTATTGGGAGTAGGTCTCCCCCATCTTTGGGCCCGTTCCCAGGTCCTCCACTGCTGGGATTTGGAGGCCGGTACTAAGTCCCTCCAGGGTACTAACCTCGCTGGACTCAGGTCCCTCCTTCCTTCCTGGATCGGGCAGGGCACTTGGGGTCCCAGGCTTTGGGGCCTTCTTCCCTCCAGGACTAGGCCCAGGGTCTTCCATCCTGTTTAAGCCGGATACATCCCCTGAGGTCCCAGGCTTTGGGGCCTTCAGGTCAGCAGAACCAGGCCCAGGGACCGACATCCCACCTGGGCTGGGTTGGGGCAGGCAAGCCCCAGGCCCCTCAAGCTGTCCTGCAGCTCAGCAGCAGCAGCTCCTCACACAGCCTCTCCTCACAGATCCAGGAAATGACTGACCTGCTGTGCAGGCTGCAGTACCAGTGCTGGCCAGCGGATCACCAGGCAGGATGGATCCACCACACTATGACACCACCACCACCAGCCTGAACCATGGATACAAGGCAGGATAGATCCACCACACCATGACACCACCACCACCAGCCTGGACCATTGATACAAGGCAGGATGGATCCCCCACACCATGACACCACCACCACCAGCCTGAACCATTGATACAAGGCAGGATGGATCCACCACACCATGACACCACCACCACCAGCCTGGACCATTGATACAAGGCAGGATGGATCCCCCACACCATGACACCACCACCACCAGCCTGAACCATTGATACAAGGCAGGATGGATCCACCACACCATGACACCTCTACCACCAGCCTGAACCATTGATACAAGGCAGGATGGATCCATGGTTTCATGGTGTTTACATCAAATTCTGACCCTACTTCCGAATGTCACAGCTGGTCCAATTTTGGTGATCCTGTGCGAATTGTACCCTCTGTTTCCTATTCTTAGCTGTCACGAGTGGCACCCGGTGTGATCTTCTGCTGCTGTAGTCCATCTTCTTCAAGGTTGGACTCATACTCAGATGCGGTAAGACACCGCTTAGTGAATTGTCCCCTCTGTTCAAAGTTCGCCCTTGAGCATTCCAACCTAACGAAACAGGGGGGTGTTTGGCCCATCTCTCATAGGGACACATCACAAACGCCCCATAACTGCATTCAACGCACACAGTTGTGATGGATTACTGCGGCATTTACTGGGTAAAAACAGGTGGTGAGGAGGCGTCGTATTGCTTCCTCACCGTCTGTCAAGCACCTCTGAAATGCGATCCGAACATGGATTGCTTTTAGCAGGCGCTGCAGTATAGACACAAGTCTAAACCTAGCCTAACTGTGGATTGATTGACAAGCTCTGCTGGAATTCTGTTCCAAGGATCCACTACTGTTTTGGTAATGCCAATCTAAGGTCAGTTTTACCTTTTCACCTACTATTTTGTCTTTTCCCACACATTATAATAAAATTTCCCCTTCCCCTTCCCTTGGCTTCCTGTCAGGATGGAACAGGAACACAGACAAAACACATTTTTAGTGGCTTATGGAACGGTTACAATGTCTGACTATGTTTCATTTCTGTTGGTGACTTTCTGTCCAGGTGACAACTGCTCCCCGATCCCTTGTACAGGTGTCACAGAAACAGGAAGTAAGGTGAATCTCCTGAATGGAGTCGCAGAAATAAAATCTGAAACTGAAATGTTAAAGCTTTCCCAATTAAATAATAATAAAATAAATGGCGAACGTTAGGTTTTAAAATAAGGCCATAAAATAAAATGTGGAGTTTATTTATTTCAGGTACTTATATAGCGCCGTCAATTTACACAGCGCTTTACATATATATTGTACATTCACATCAGTCCCTAACCCTCAAGGGTTGTACAATCTAAGGTCCCTAACCCTCAAGGGGCATACAATCTAAGGTCCCTAACCCTCAAGGGGCGTACAATCTAAGGTCCCTAACCCTCAAGGGGCGTACAATCTAAGGTCCCTAACCCTCAAGGAGTGTACAATCTAAGGTCCCTAACTCACATTCATACATACACATACTAGGGACAATATAGACAGGAGCCAATGAACCTACCAGCATGTCTTTTGAGTGTGGGAGGAAACTGGAGTACCCGGAGAAAACTTTTTCTTGACCTCCGGAACGGATTAAAAATTGGTTTTCAATACATTTACAAATTTTTTGTTTAATCGCGTCCCTGTACAGTATTTATGCCTTTAAAGTACACTGTATAAAGAGTTTTGAACAGATAAGACTTTTTTTTACTTTTTTCTGACCTCCGGAATGGATTAATTGCTTTTCAATGCATTCCTATGGGAAACTGCATTTTGGTTTACGAATTTTTCGCAATACGAAAAGTGCTGCAGAATGAATAAAATTTGTAAACTGAGGTATGCCTGTATATTGTACATTCACATCAGTCCCTAACCCTCAAGGGGCGTACAATCTAAGGTCCCTAACCCTCAAGGGGGGTACAATCTAAGGTCCCTAACCCTCAAGGGGTGTGCAATCTAAGGTCACTAACCCTCAAGGGGTGTGCAATCTAAGGTCACTAACCCTCAAGGGGTGTGCAATCTAAGGTCCCTAACCCTCAAGGGGTGTACAATCTAAGGTCCCTGACCCTCAAAGGACGTACAATCTAAGGTCCCTAACCCTCAAGGGACGTGCAATCTAAGGTCCCTAACCCTCAAGGGGTGTACAATCTAAGGTCCCTAACCCTCAAGGGGTGTACAATCTAAGGTCCCTAACCCTCAAGGGGCATACAATCTAAGGTCCCTAACCCCCAAGGGGCGTACAATCTAAGGTCCCTAACCCTCAAGGGGTGTACAATCTAAGGTCCCTAACCCTCAAGGGGTGTACAATCTAAGGTCCCTAAACCTCAAGGGGCGTACAATCTAAGGTCCCTAACCCCCAAGGGGTGTATAATCTAAGGTCCCTAACCCTCAAAGGGTGTACAATCTAAGGTCCCTAACCCTCAAGGGGCGTACAATCTAAGGTCCCTAACCCTCAAGGGGGGTACAATCTAAGGTCCCTAACCCTCAAGGGGCGTACAATCTAAGGTCCCTAACCCTCAAGGGGCGTACAATCTAAGGTCCCTAACCCTCAAGGGGGTACAATCTAAGGTCCCTAACCCTCAAGGGGCGTACAATCTAAGGTCCCTAACCCTCAAGGGGCGTACAATCTAAGGTCCCTAACCCTCAAGGGGGGTACAATCTAAGGTCCCTAACCCTCAAGGGGTGTACAATCTAAGGTCCCTAACCCTCAAGGGGCATACAATCTAAGGTCCCTAACCCCCAAGGGGCGTACAATCTAAGGTTCCTAACCCTCAAGGGGCGTACAATCTAAGGTCCCTGACCCTCAAGGGGCGTACAATCTAAGGTCCCTAACCCTCAAGGGGCATACAATCTAAGGTCCCTAACCCCCAAGGGGCGTACAATCTAAGGTCCCTAACCCTCAAGGGGCGTACAATCTAAGGTCCCTAACCCTCAAGGGGTGTACAATCTAAGGTCCCTAAACCTCAAGGGGCGTACAATCTAAGGTCCCTAACCCCCAAGGGGCGTATAATCTAAGGTCCCTAACCCTCAAGGGGTGTACAATCTAAGGTCCCTAAACCTCAAGGGGCGTACAATCTAAGGTCCCTAACCCCCAAGGGGTGTATAATCTAAGGTCCCTAACCCTCAAAGGGTGTACAATCTAAGGTCCCTAACCCTCAAGGGGTGTACAATCTAAGGTCCCTAACCCTCAAGGGGGGTACAATCTAAGGTCCCTAACCCTCAAGGGGCGTACAATCTAAGGTCCCTAACCCTCAAGGGGCGTACAATCTAAGGTCCCTAACCCTCAAGGGGGGTACAATCTAAGGTCCCTAACCCTCAAGGGGCGTACAATCTAAGGTCCCTAACCCTCAAGGGGCGTACAATCTAAGGTCCCTAACCCTCAAGGGGCGTACAATCTAAGGTCCCTAACCCTCAAGGGGTGTACAATCTAAGGTCCCTAACCCTCAAGGGGCGTACAATCTAAGGTCCCTAACCCCCAAGGGGCGTACAATCTAAGGTCCCTAACCCTCAAGGGGCGTACAATCTAAGGTCCCTAACCCTCAACGGGCGTACAATCTAAGGTCCCTAACCCTCAAGGGGCGTACAATCTAAGGTCCCTAACCCCCAAGGGGCGTACAATCTAAGGTCCCTAACCCTCAAGGGGCGTACAATCTAAGGTCCCTAACCCTCAAGGGGTGTACAATCTAAGGTCCCTAAACCTCAAGGGGCGTACAATCTAAGGTCCCTAACCCCCAAGGGGTGTATAATCTAAGGTCCCTAACCCTCAAGGGGTGTACAATCTAAGGTCCCTAACCCTCAAGGGGTGTACAATCTAAGGTCCCTAACCCTCATGGGGCATACAATCTAAGGTCCCTAACCCTCAAGGGGTGTATAATCTAAGGTCCCTAACCCTCAAGGGGCGTACAATCTAAGGTCCCTAACCCTCAAGGGGCGTACAATCTAAGGTCCCTAACTCACATTCATACATACACATACTAGGGCCAATTTAAACAGAAGCCAATTAACCTACCAGCATGTCTTTGGAATGTGGGAGGAAACCCATACAGGCACAGGGAGAACATGCAAACTCCAGGCAGGTGATGCTGGGGTTGGGATTCGAACCAACGACCGGAGTACTGCCAGGCAGACATGCTAACCATTTAGCTTTGACCATTGACTTTGATTGACAGGACTACATAGTTTTAGGAATTCTGGCCATAATTGCTGCATGCTATATATTATATTGCACTGTCATATTATGTATCAGAATCATTTCTAGAATATTCTTTGTGATATAGACGGGGGGAACTAAACCTCGATTGTTTCTGTGTCCAGGTGTCCAGCTGGCGGTTTACTAGCTGACCTACTAACCGTGATCGCCAATGGAATCAGCATTGAATCTCGCTTTGCTATGAAGGTCTTCCATATCTCTGGTTCTGACAGTATCAGGCTTTCTGCCGATGTCGTACTCTGCGTACAGAATTGTGCCTCGGTAAGACTTAACACACACCTGGAGGATAGTCTGATTTCTTCACTGGAAATATAATATATATAATATAATAAAAGAGGACCTGTCATTATGGGACGTTACGGTTGACTTGTTTTTACATGAACCGGCTGATTTGTTCATTCTAGGAAAAGTGACAGGTTCTCTTGGTTGCACTTCCCTCTGATATTTACCTTCCCCACACTTCCATGATGCTGTCTTTGCCCCTTTTGGAGCCATACGTTGACAGTCCTGTGTGAGCTTAGTGCGGGTCCATGTTGGAGCTTACACACGGATAATGATTGTCTAGGGTAACTGGTACATGCTCACAGGGGACAGCAGGTGGGCGGGTGGACAGAATGTTCCAGCACCACAGCTTTAATTTCTCCAATCTCAAATGATCCAGGACTTGTCACGCCTTCCAATTCAGCATCAGCCTATCATTTCTGCAGCACCCCTAGCTTTAGGAGGTAGTCATGGCCAATACTTCCAGCTTAGGGGTTCTTAGTGGGGAACTCGCAGGGCTGGGACAAGGGGTGGGCAGGAGGGGCAGCTGCCCCGAGCGTGGTGGGGATTTAGGGGGTTTGCTAGAAGGTGTGATTTAGAGGGGGGAGGGGGGTATTTGTACTAGGAGAATGGATTTCTGTTAGGAATTGGGATTGGTTTGTGCTAGTAGAGATAATTTGGGGGATTTGTGCCAGGAGGAGAACATTTTTTTTTTGGGGGGGGGGGAGATTTGTACTAGGAGAGTGGATTTCTGTTAGAAAGGGGGATTGGTTTGTGCTAGTAGAGATAATTTGGGGGATTTGTGCCAGGAGGAGAACATTTTTTTTTTGGGGGGGGGAGATTTGTACTAGGAGAGTAGATTTCTGTTAGAAAGGGGGATTGGTTTGTGCTAGTAGAGATAATTTGGGGGATTTGTGCCAGGAGGAGAACATTTTTTTTTGGGGGGGGGGGAGATTTGTACTAGGAGAGTAGATTTCTGTTAGAAAGGGGGATTGGTTTGTGCTAGTAGAGATAATTGGGGGGATTTGTGCCAGGAGGAGAACATTTTTTTTTTGGAGGGGGGATTTGTACTAGGAGAATGGATTTTTGTTAGAAAGGGGGATTGGTTTGTGCGAGTAGAGATAATTGGGGGGATTTGTGCTAGGAGGGAGGATTTGGGGAGGGAGAGAATTTAAGTTGGGAGGGGGCATTTGTACGGGAAGAGGGGGATTTTTATTTGGGAAGTATTTTGGCTTGCAAAGGGAATTTATGCTTTGTGTGAAGATTAGTGCTCTAAATTTTATTTTTAATTTTTTTTTAGGGGTGGGGGACACACACACATAATGTTCATACCTTTTTTGGGATGCTAGATGGCCTCTTCCTTGCATTTCCGGCATCACTGGTGCCAGGTTGTTAAGCCAGATGCCAGCGCAGTCACCCGTTCACTGATCAGGAGGGAAGCAGCAGAGCCCAAAGCCTCCTACCAGCTCTTTACTGTACAGAAAGGACCATAGCACAATTCCCCCCTTAGGAACTGACCATGACCCACCACAATTTACACACCCGCAAGCAAGACCTTGCATTTGCAGGTGTACTCGGGCCCCGCGTTAGCTCCCCGCCACGGCTGAGGACTGCTTCGCAGTAGCCTGGTTGTCCAAGTAGGTGCATTGAGGGCCTTCTCTGACTACTCAATACCAGAACCCACTGTCACCAGACCACCACCTACTCCTATCCCAAGCTGGCTGCCAACTGTTATTCATTTCCCATAGGCATCGCCTTAGGCTGTGCTGGAGCCTGCTGAGGCCCACCTTCACACTCCATTGTGTGACATAAGAACAAGGCCATTTGTTTCCTATTGCTGCTTTTACTGAACTTCCATGTGTTGGCATTAACAGGTCCACACACTGGTACTCAACAAACATGTTCCACACAAAACACTTCTGTCCCAATGCTGCTATTTCCTTGGTGTCTCAGATGTACAATGAAGGGATTTCGGGGCCATTAGCGTAACGTCCCTGGAACAAGACATTCTTCTCTACATGCCCATTTCTAGATTCCATTTCATAGTCCATTACTTTGGTTTCAGCCCAGACCAGGAAGGCCTGCAAAGGGGAAGGCTTTGAGATAACTTATTTCTTCTTCAAGGTTTCTTCTCCCCATGCCTTGTACACCACCCCATCTCCTCCCACCATTAATATATGCTGACATAGGGGAAGAAAGAACCATACAAATTGAAGAACATAACTAGGCACAACCATTAATAACCCTCTTACAGGCTCCCATGGGACAGTCCTCATAAATGAACCTCATGAGATATAGGGAAAAGGTCATGTCTCCCTCCATCCAGAATTCAAGGGATGAATCTGGTGGCTTGGAACGTGCATTAAAGTATCAGTAATAAAGGCCATCAAGCAAACCTTCCATTGAACAGACACAACGCAAGGCGTACTTTAAAAGTGCATGACCTTGGGATGTTATTGTGACTGCCCGACACCCCAACTGGGCATCTCCACCAAACTACAGCTTCCTCCACCCCATAGCAGATTTATCCCAAACATCAGACACAACCAATGTTGTAGTAAAACAGGGCTGACTTTATTAACAAACAGCACATCATTTATGCACAAACATCTTCCCCCTAGAGAGGTATGGAACACATTACAAGTCCCAGGAGAAAAATTACATTCCATAAACAAACAAACAAGAAAACAATGTATTCCTTCCCGGCACCTAGCAGTCTGAAATCTTTTCGGTGATTAAACAAAGTGAGAGCTTATCACCTAAACTGGAATCCCCCCCCCGTGCATAACACATCTCTGCAGGATAAAAGTTCCACTGAGCATGCCAAGGGGTCCCAGAAAAGTCCCTTCAGCCCTAATTGGATGGAAAGGGAAGCTGGTGTAAGTCACGGCCAGCCAGGTACCCAGGGAAGTGATAGAACTCTCTTGGGGAAAAGGTTCCTTGTAACCCCGAATGGGGGGTCTCCTTAGCCCTGGGTCCATAGTCGTTGGGAACAAGGCTGGCCCCCAGCCCCTCCAGGAGCCCAAGTCACGGTGCTTTCCACGACAGTTATCTTCACTGCCTAGTAATCCACTGACCTAAATAAAGTCTGCAGCCAGTGAAGTCATAACTCCTGACCTCCATTGCTTGACGATGGGCCAGTGACTGTCCAGGTAGTGAAGCCCCCAGCTAGCACCTTTAACCCCCCTGGTGGTATTCCCGAGTGTAGCTCGGGATAAAGTTTCAGTACCACAAGCGGTAACCCCCCCGAGCTACACTCGGGAATACACTGCAGCGTTGCTCAGGGATCCCTTCTGCACTTACCTTGTCCTGCGCTCCCGCGATGTCCCCCCTGCAGTGTCCCCGGCCATCTCCTCCAGCCGATGGCGGCATCTGTCTTCCGGGTTCCGTTCCCTGCGACGTCGGGACGTACGGGGGACGGAACCGGCGGGAAATTTAAAAATTTTAAAAAATGACATTCACTAAATACACTAAAATCACATAGTATAACATTACTGTATCAAACCATTTCACATACATTGTGTCCCGAGTGCTTTGTCCGGCACCCTGCCTGCATTTTTACCGCCCTTTCTGCCTGGAAGCTGAGAAACGTCCATGGCGTCCAAAAAGCGTCCCTTTAGGTCAGACGCGGTTTTAGACCGGCTAGAGAACAGCGATAGTAAATCAGAACCATTTGCAGAATTGAGTGATAATGATTGGTGGGGGAAATTCCTCATCAGACACTGAAAACGATTCTGCGACTGAGCTCAGCGATGTGCGAACTTGGCGCTATATTTCACATTTCAGTGTTTTTGGTTTGATTATATTATTGAATTACATTTATTATTATATTATTATTTTTTATGATTATTTATCAAATTATAATTTATGATTTTGTGTTTCAAATTTTATCCTCCCCGGGATGTTTACTAGACTCTTGTTCGGACAGATTTCAGTGAGTTATCCCTAAAAATTACAGGCCTACAATAAAAAAAACGACATATTTCCATGCAAAAAAATGTAACGCTTTGAGCACAGAAATACTGACATAATCAGACCGCTAGGGGGGTTAAATCAAGTCTTAGTACCCATATTTCTGTAGTTGTCACCTACCAATCTACCCTGGATGTTGACCAGAGCTAACCAACCCTCTGCTACTGGAGCACCGGGGTGGAGAGCCTGACGGAGGTCCTAACCCTTCCCAAAACTAGAAGACGTTTTGGCTGAAGTTAGGGCCCGTTCACACTTGACTTTATTTTGAACTCTTGCCAAATGCCCCTATAGCATTTGACAGGCATTAGGCAGGCGTTTGGGAAGCATTTTTAACGCTCCCCAAAAGCTCCAGAAACGCCCTATGCACGGTTTTGAGCCGGTTGATAGGCAAGTGTTAAAACCGCACCACAAATGCCTATAATGAAGTTAAATTGTATTAATGCTCCGCAAACGCCTCAAAACCGCGTCGCAAACACCTGCCAGGCATTTGAGGAGTGGCACCATAGACTTGAATGGGAGGCTTCAACTCCTCATGACTTGACATGAGGCGTCAGTTTTGCCGCGGCGCAACGCAACGTGACGCTAACGCTTCAGTGTGAACAGCACTGTGTGCTGCCATGTGCAGAATTTTCATAGGCATTTGAGAAGCATTAAAAACGCCTGCTGACGCCTGCTGACAAAGCTAGTGTGAACTTAGCCTTACACGTTTATTGACATCTGTTGTGGAAAGTGTATTTCAATAGCACAATACTCAATAGGTCATTTTGTTTTATATATATATTACAGGACTGCACCCCACCTACAGTCTCTCCAAATACAAGTAAGTCTTCCTAACATCTCTTCGTACAAAATCTGTTTTGTAACAGCAATTCCATGGAATCCTGATGATACATTGCATTACGTTTCCTTTGGTCATGGTGCCGCACCCCGACACTTTACAGGGCGCACAACTGTGTTAGATCAGGTTATTGTTTTTATATTCAAATTAATAGGAATAAAGTATAAAAGTACCCAGAACAGTGTTTTGTACTTTAAAATAGGGGAGGGCTAGAACCTTGGGGTGTTCCTATTATTGTAAAAGTGAAAAGTTGACAATAAAACGTATGAACAAAGTTACCAATGAAGTGTGTAAGCGATAATATTGAAGTGAACAAACAAAACCAGCGCTCAAATCTTCATACAGACTAAGATAACTGAAACTGTCATTCGTAGAGGTGCAGCCCTTAAAGATCGGGAAATCTTGATACTGGTGAGCAAAAGCAAAACGGCGCACTCTCTTCGTGCATTAATGTAGTAAACCAACAATTTATTATAAAGCATAAAAATGCACTCACAAACCAAAGGGGGATAAAAACAGGCAAGAGTCCATAATAACAGTCCAAAGTGACGATAGACCCTCAGTGAGGTAAACTAACGCGTTTCGGGAGACAAACTCCCTTCAACAAAGCCCTGAGGGGAGAGCGGATATAGTGAATGCGGGGTCCGGGGAGAGCGGATATAGTGAATGTGGGGTCCGGGGAGAGGGGATATAGTGAATGCGGGGTCCGGGGAGAGCAGATATAGTGAATGCGGGGTCCGGGGAGAGCGGATATAGTGAATGCGGGGTCCGGGGAGAGCGGATATAGTGAATGCGGAGTCCGGGGAGAGCAGATATAGTGAATGCGGGGTCCGGGGAGAGCAGATATAGTGAATGCGGGGTCCGGGAGAGCGGATATAGTGAATGCGGGGTCCAGGGAAAGCGGATATAGTGAATGCGGGGTGTGGGGAGAGCGGATATAGTGAATGCGGGGTCTGGGGAATGCGGAAATAGTGAATGCGGGGTCCGGGGAGAGCGGATATAGTGAATGCGGGGTGTGGGGAGAGCGGATATAGTGAATGCGGGGTCCGGGGAGAGAGAATATAGTGGATGCGGGGTACGGGGAGAGCTGATATAGGGAATGCGGGGTCCGGGGAGAGCGGATATAGTGAATGCGGGGTCCAGGGAGAGCGGATATAGTGAATGCAGGGTCTGGGGAGAGCGGATATAGTGAATGCGGGGTGTGGGGAGAGCGGATATAGTGAATGCGGGGTCCGGGGAGAGAGAATATAGTGGATGCGGGGTCCGGGGAGAGCTGATATAGGGAATGTGGGGTCCGGGGAGAGCAGATATAGTGAATGCGGGGTCCAGGGAGAGCGGATATAGTGAATACGGGGTCCGGGGAGAGCGGATATAGTGAATACGGGGTCCGGGGAGAGCTGATATAGGGAATGCGGGGTCCGGGGAGGGTGGAGAGCCATACAGGGGATCGGATCCAGTAATTGTCCCCCCACGCTGTGCTGATCACCCTCCCTGCCCACATCTGATTCAACCAGCTGCCTGGGACCCCCTGCTGGCCTGGACCTCATACAGGAGGACTGGTGGTACCCCCTATCCACGGCCCTGATGACCACATTCAGGTCCCTGCACTTCCTCTGGGGTTCACATTGCCTTGTTCCTGCCATCTTCCTCCTGGACACGTCTCCTCGCCTCACCCGGTCTGCCATCTCCAGCAACTAAAATACAGAGTTCCAATGAGGCGCTGATTGAGGAACCGTGCTGTAAAGGGTCCAAAAAGCTGTCCTGTTTGGCAGACCGATTTTGGGGGGTTGTTAACATACACACCCTCAGCGGTTCGCATGAACGGGGTGCGAATCCGACGCGGTGCGGAATTTGCACAGAAAACGTTGTGAATTCCTCACCACATCAGCGTGAACCCGGGCTGAAAGTTGCTTCAGAGTCGCTTCAAAGTAGCACTCAAGTCGCAAGGCAAAGTCGCACTGCAAGTCGCTCGACTTTCAGGTAGCAGTAGCGTGAACGCCATTGTGAACGCCATAAATCGAACATACGCAATGTTGGTATTGTATATACTGCATGTCGATCACCAGTACTTTATTACTAAATATTTGTTCTCAGATTTCCATCGCAGCCAATCAATGTTTGAATCTTGTAATATACCCCAGATAATGCGCTATATACCCTTTTCTGTGTCTGCAGCATCTGTAAGCTGTGAAAATGAAACCTGCGCCAGTGATGAGTACTGCGATAGCAGCGGCACCGCCTGCCAGTGTGATTCCACCATCTACCCCTATGCAGGTATAGTATGCTATAATCCAATGGCCATAAAGGCTCCATGTACACTGCAGCTGATAAACGCACGTTCAGGAGCTTTTCTGCATTTTTTTCTGCAGCCCCTGAACTCTCCCTAATGTCCTCCTATGTGCCCATGTACACATCTTCGTTTACAGGCAGTTGAGTTTACAGTCATTTTTTTGAACACCCCAAACTTGCGTTCAGGAGTAGATTTTATCAGCGTTTTAAACGCCAAACGCTTGTAAACGCTTGTATACGCATGTAAAAGCGGCTAACCACATTTATAAGCGTTTGCGTTTGGAATTTTTTTTTAACTCTTCCATTTCCAGATGCTGTCCAGAGCCTTTTTCATCATGAAATAATGCATGCAAAGCTTTTTCCCGGTACTTAAATGGACCCGATACACTGTACTTTGAAGTTTCGCATGAAAGAAAATATGTGAGACACTGATGCAATAATTTCTGCACAGAAATGAGCCGGAACACATCCAAACACCACAAAAAAACAGACAGCTAATCTCAACACATACTGCTCTCTCTGCTTCTGCTCTCTCTGCTTCTGCTCTCTCTGCTTCTGCTCTCCCTGCTTCCGCTCTCCCTGCCTCTGTTCTCTCTGCTTCTGTTCTCCCTGCTTCTGTTCTCTCCGCTTCTGTTCTCTCTGCTTCTGTTCTCTCTGCTTCTGTTCTCCCCGCTTCTGTTCTCTCTGCTTCTGCTCTCTCTGCTTCTGCTCTCTCTGCTTCTGCTTTCTCTGCTTCCGCTCTCTCTGCTTCCGCTCTCTCTGCTTCCGCTCTCTCTGCTTCTGCTCTCTCTGCTTCTGCTCTCTCTGCTTCTGCTCTCTCTGCTTCCATTCTCTCTGCTTCTGTTCTCCCCGCTTCTGTTCTCTCTGCTTCTGTTCTCTCTGCTTCTGTTCTCTTGGCTTCTGTTTTCCCGGCTTCTGTTCTCTCTGCTTCTGTTCTCTCTGCTTCTGTTCTCTCTGCTTCTGTTCTCTATGCTTCTGCTCTACCTGCTTCTGTTGTGTTCTCCCTGCTTCTGTTCTCTCTGCTTCTGCTCTCTCTGCTTCCGTTCTCTCTGCTTGTGTTCTCTCTGCTTCTGTTCTCTTGGCTTCTGTTCTCCCCGCTTCTGTTCTCCCTGCTTCTGTTCTCTCTGCTTCTGTTCTCTCTGCTTCTGTTCTCTCTGCTTCTGTTCTCCCTGCTTCTGTTCTCTCTGCTTCTGTTCTCTCTGCTTCTGTTCTCTCGGCTTCTGTTCTCTCGGCTTCTGTTCTCTCGGCTTCTGTTCTCTTGGCTTCTGTTCTCCCCGCTTCTGTTCTCCCCACTTCTGCTCGCTCTGCTTCTGTTCTCCCCGCTTCTGTTCTCCCCGCTTCTGTTCTCCCCGCTTCTGTTCTCCCCGCTTCTGTTCTCTCTGCTTCTGTTCTCTTGGCTTCTGTTCTCTTGGCTTCTGTTCTCTTGGCTTCTGTTCTCCCGGCTTCTGTTTTCTTTGCTTCTGTTCTCCCTACTTTTGTTCTCTCTGCTTCTGTTCTCCCCGCTTCTGTTCTCTCTGCGTCTGTTCTCTCTGCTTCCGTTCTCTCTGCTTCTGCTCTCCCTGCTTCTGTTCTCTCTGCTTCTGTTCTCTCTGCTTCTGTTCTCTCTGCTTCTGTTCTCTCGGCTTCTGTTCTCCCGGCTTCTGTTCTCCCGGCTTCTGTTCTCCCTACTTCTGTTCTCTTTGCTTCTGTTCTCTCTGCTTCTGTTCTCTCTGCTTCTGTTCTCCCGGCTTCTGTTCTCCCGGCTTCTGTTCTCTCCGCTTCTGTTCTCTCCGCTTCTGTTCTCCCTGCTTCTGTTCTCTTTGCTTCTGTTCTCTTTGCTTCTGTTCTCTCCGCTTCTGTTCTCTCCGCTTCTGCTCTCCCTGCTTCTGCTCTCCCTGCTTCTGTTCTCTCTGCTTCTGTTCTCTCTGCTTCTGTTCTCTCTGCTTCTGTTCTCTCTGCTTCTGTTCTCTCCGCTTCTGTTCTCTCCGCTTCTGTTCTCTCCGCTTCTGTTCTCTCCGCTTCTGTTCTCTCGGCTTCTGTTCTCTCGGCTTCTGTTCTCCCGGCTTCTGTTCTCCCGGCTTCTGTTCTCCCGGCTTCTGTTCTCCCGGCTTCTGTTCTCCCGGCTTCTGTTCTCCCGGCTTCTGTTCTCCCGGCTTCTGTTCTCCCGGCTTCTGTTCTCCCGGCTTCTGTTCTCTTGGCTTCTGTTTTCTTTGCTTCTGTTCTCCCTACTTTTGTTCTCTCTGCTTCTGTTCTCTCTGCTTCTGTTCTCTTTGCTTCTGCTCTCCCTGCTTCTGCTCTCCCTGCTTCTGTTGTGTTCTCTCTGCTTCTGTTCTGTTCTGTCTGCTTCTGTTCTCTCTGCTTCTGCTATCCCTGCTTCTGCTCTCTTGTACCATGTGACAAGCTGTGACCAATCACAGCTCTCACAGTATTTCTCAATGGCTGCAGGAGTGCAGCTAGAGAGAAGGAGAAATTATTGCTTTTACACCCAAAAAGGCTGTAAAAGCAATCAGTGTAAAAAAAAAAAATCTTCATCACCCCAACAAGTAGTGACACTGTACTGCTAGGGTGACAGTATGTTAAAAAAAATCCATAAATAATAATATAAAAAAAATAGGAATGTAAAAAAAGTTTTGAAAAATTATAAGTTTTGGTTATAAACTAATTTGGGTTATTTTATTTTTACTAAAAAAATAGCTGAATACATTTTGGCCAATATTTATGAAGAAAGATTATTTACTTGCAAAATTTTATTAGAAAAACACTTTTTTTTCAAAATTTTTGGACTTTTTCATTTACATAGCAAAAAAAAAAATCCCAGTGATGAATAAATACCACCAAAATAAAGTTTTATCTGTCACAAAAAAATGCAAAAAAATTCATATGGGTACAGTGTTGCACGACAGTGCAATTGTCATTCAAAGTGTGATAGAGCTGAAAGCTGAAAATTGGCCTGGGCAGGAAGGGGGTGAAAGTGTCCGGACTGGAAGGGGGTGGAAAGTGTCCGGACTGGAAGGGGGGGAAAGTGTCCGGACTGGAAGGGGGGGGGGAAAGTATCTGGACTGGAAGGGGGTGAAAGTGTCCGGACTGGAAGGGGATGAAAGTGTCCGGACTGGAAGGGGGGGAAAGTGTCCGGACTGGAAGGGGGGGAAAGTGTCCGGACTGGAAGGGGGGGAAAGTGTCCGGACTGGAAGGGGGGGAAAGTGTCCGGACTGGAAGGGGGGGAAAGTATCTGGACTGGAAGGGGGGGAAAGTGTCCGGACTGGAAGGGGGTGAAAGTGTCCGGACTGGAAGGGGGGGAAAGTGTCCGGACTGGAAGGGGGGGAAAGTGTCCGGACTGGAAGGGGGGGAAAGTGTCCGGACTGGAAGGGGTGAAAGTGTCCGGACTTGAAGTGGTTAAAAAATGCTTCTAAATGCAAATGCTCATAAACGCGGTATGCAAACGCAGCTACACAGATGTTTTTTAACCCCTTCAGGCTGGCGCCTCCTGGTCCTTTAAGAGTTTCAGAAGCCAGGAGGCAGGGCGGGGTTTATGGTCATGTGACCGTCATGACGCGGTCACATGATCGGGAAAGGTACCTATCAAAAGAGGAGTTCGGGACTTTTCCGTGAGTACTGGACACGTGTGCTGGGAGCGGGCAGGGCGCGCTCTCGGCACATATGTCCTTTTTTAATAGAACGGAAATGTGTGGCCACTCAGCTTCTAGGCCCAGACACCGGGAGGCCGCACATTTGCGTTCGCCCGGCGTGAAGAGGTTAACCTACATTTTCCAGCAGTCAGTTTCCATCATTCAGAAGTGGTTTCCAAACGTCCCGTGTACATGGAGCCTAATAGGGCTGAATTAAACATTACCTTCCTACATACTCTATAGCAGGGGTCTCCAAACTGCGGCCTGAGGGCCGGATGTGGCCCTTTGCTAGCCTTTATCTGGCTTTTGGGGCACTATTCCTGATTTGATATGAGGTACTATTCCTCCCACTGACACCATTGATGGGGTACTATTCCTCCCACTGATACCAATGATGGGGCACTATTCCTCCCACGAATACCAATGATGGGGCACTATTCATCCCACTGACACCAATGATGGGACACTATTCCTCCCACTGATACCAATGATCGGGCACTATTCCTCCCACTGATACCAATGATGGGGCACTATTCCTCCCACTGATACCAATGATGGGGCACTATTCCTCCCACGAATACCAATGATGGGGCACTGTTCCTCCCACTGACACCAATGATGGGGCACTATTCCTCCCACTGACACCAATGATGGGGCACTATTCCTCCCACTGATACCAATGATCGGGCACTATTCCTCCCACTGATACCAATGATGGGGCACTATTCCTCCCACTGATACCAATGATGGGGCACTATTCCTCCCACTGACACCAATGATGGGGCACTATTCCTCCCACTGATACCAATGATGGGGCACTATTCCTCCCACTGACACCAACAATGGGACACCATTTCTTACACTGAACCCAAAGATGGGGCATTATTCCTCCCATGAAAACAAATTTTTATATTTTACCAAAAAACGTGGGATAATATTGTATTTGTTGGCACTAAAATAAATTTTTGCCCATTTCTTCTGAAAATATACGTTTGATAAATAACTGCGCAAATGTCGTGTGACGAAAAAAATTACAGCTACCACAGTTTTATTCTCCAGTCTCTGCATTTTGGAAGATATAAACTTTTTTTTTGTGTGTGTGTGTGGGGGGGGGGGGGGGTTGGAGGTAACAGCACTTTCTAGCAAACAATACTGATTAACACGTGTGCAAACATTTTTCTCAATTGCCGCGGCAGGCAAGTGGTTTATGAATTTGTTTGGTTTTGTTTTATCAGAAAGCCATCCAGCTCCATCAGTTGATTGCGGTGGGGGAAAGCTTGATGTGTTCATATCAAAATGTTTGCTGGAAAGAAATGGTTATAACACATCAGGAATACGTCTGCAAAGTTCCACATGTTTGGCTGGTAGAGAGATTGTGAATGGCGCGGCGCAGATGACTTTTCACCGACCGCTGATGAACAACGACTGCGATGATATTGTGGAAGTAAGTCTCAGTTCTACCGCTTGGCTATGTATTATAGAAGACCACCAGTAAAGGGGAGGTATAAAAAGAGGAGATGGCTGGCGACCCTACCAGTTACTTTAATGCCGGAATTTTGGTGGCAACAATATTCAGGCTGATCTACCTCTGGAAGTGTTGCCACCATAATGTGCTTGCTCTTCTTCCTTTCTCTGTTCTGTCCCATTCAGCTTCCAGCTGACCATATTGCAGACAGCAAGGCCAGCAATGGACTTTCAGGGCAGGGGCGGACTGACAACTCATGGGGCCCCCGGGCAATAGGGGATCATGGGGACCCTGTGTCCTTGCCCAAACTGAAAAAAGCCTATGAAAAAGGTGCCAAGGGCATCTCATGGGGCCCCCTACTGACCCTGGGCCCTCGGGCAGTGCCCGAGTTTCCAAATGGTCAGTCCGCCCCTGGATCAGGGTGAATGATTGACAGCTCTTCTTCCACTCCCGTGGGAGGAGGAGAGGAAAAAGTCCTGCCCACTGACTCAGTCCATGCAGAGCAGAGAAGCAAAGCAGTCACATGACAGGCACAACCAAAATTTTAATAAAGGTCCTCCAGGAAATGTGTAATTTACCATGTGATCTACATGTAGCACAACCCCCTCAGGAAGGGCTTCTCTTTCTCAGAGAATAGGTGCAGATACTCCCCTTTCTAACTCACCTTTTTGTCTCCGTCCCCTGAGCGCCATCCCTTAGTTTCACCTCTACTCAGTACCGCCCCTTTTAGATCCTTGCCCCCCCCCACAATAATGAAGTCCCACAACAAAATACCATCCCAGCCTCATTATACCTCCTGCAGTAACAACAGATCTCCCAGCAGCCAGCATTAAAAGACCCTCCAGTAGCCAGCAACAGAAGACCTCTCCCTCAACAGTAGATCCCTCTCAGAAACATTTGACCCCCACCAACATAACCCCCCCTGCAACAATATATCCCCATGCAAAAAAAGGATCCCCTACAGTGACATTAGATCTCCTAGCATTTTGGTGGCAACAATCTTCAGGCTGATATACCTCTGGAAGCGTTGCCACCATAATGTGCTTGCTCTTCTTCCTTTGTTCTGTCCCATTCAGCTTCCAGCTGACCATATTACAGACACCAAGGCCAGCAATGGACTGTTCAGGGTGCATGATTGACAGCTCTTCTTCCACTCCCGTGGGAGGAGGAGAGGAAAACGTCCCGCCCACTGACTCAACCCATGCAGAGCAGAGAAGCAAAACAGTCACGTGACAGGCACAACCAAAATTTTAATAAAGGTCCTCCAGGAAATGTGTATTTTACCATGTGATCTACATGTAGCACAACCCCCTCAGGCAGGGCTTTTTTTTCTCAGAGAATACGTGCAGGAACTTCCCCCTCCAACTCACCTTTTGTCTCCGTCCCCTGAGCACCATCCCTTGGTTTCATCCCTACTCGCCTCCCAGTACCACCCCTTTTAGATCCCCCCCCCAATAATGGAGTCCCAAAACAAAATACCATACCAGCCTCATTAGACCCCCTGCAGTAACAACAGATCTCCCAGCAGCTGGCATTAACAGACCCTCCAGTAGCCAGCAACAGAAGACCTCTCCCTCAACAGTAGATCCCTCTCAGAAACAATTGTCCCCCACCAACATAAGACCCCCCCGCAAAAATATATTCCCCCACTAGCAACAATATACCCTCATGCAAAAAAAATTCCCCTCCAGTGACAATAGATCCCCTAGCATCCAGCATCAACCAGCACAGCCCAGCACCCCTTGCCATTACATACCTTCAGTGCTGGAGGTGCCGGATGTGTTCTTACTGAAAAAAGCCCTGCCCTCCGAATTCGCTGAGTTTTGGGTCCCCCTATAGTTCTGCACAGCCAGGCAACACACATTTTCTTCACACTTGCACACTGGAGTGTGTAAACAGTCCTTGTGCTTGGTTTTTGTGTTTTATTAAGGGGTATTGAACTTGGATGGGGTTGAGGGGTGTATGGGATGCCCAAAAAAACTGCAACTTGCCGTCCGCCTGCTGTTTATAAACGGCAGGACGGCGGCACTCCAGGGGCGGGTTGCCGTTCATAAACGGCACCCGCCATTTCTAGCTGTGCGCGCTCCCTGGGCACGCGCAGCACCACGATCCGGTGCCCGCTGTGTCCTCCGGACACAGTGAAACACTGATTGTCGGACGGGACTTCTGTAGGAGGTCCCGACCATGTGATCACTGATAGGCCAATCAGTGATCACATGCAAAGTAGTAAGCAAGATGTCACTTGTGACTTCATTGCTTACTACGTGTGAAATCTGTGACTGATCACAGAGGTCACATGGTACAGGGCTATTCACAACAGCCTTGTACCATGTGACAAGCTGTGACCAATCACAGCTCACTCAGTATTTCTCAATGGCTGCAAGAATGCAGACAGAGAGAAAGAGAAATGATTGCTTTTACATCCTATATGGGTGTAAAAGCAATCACTGTAAAAAAAAAAAAACCTTCATCACCCCCCACAAGTAGTACAGTGTCACCATGGTGACCCTGTACTGCTAGGGTGACAGTATGTAAAAAAAAAAAAAAACATAAATAATAATATAAAAAAAATAAAATAAAAATGTAAAAAAATGTTTAAAAATTGTAATTTTTGGTTATAAACTAATTTGGCTTTTTTTTTTTTTTTACTAAAAAGATAACGGAATACATTTCGGCCAAGATTTATGATGAAAGATTATTTATTGCAAAATTTTATAAGAAAAACACTTTTTTTCAAAATTTTTGGACATTTTCATTTACATAGCAAATAAAAATTAAAATCCCAGCAATTAATAAATACCACCAAAATAAAGCTTTATCTGTCTCAAAAAAATGGTAAAAAATTCATATGGGTACAGTGTTGCATGACCGCGCAATTGTCATTCAAAGTGTGATAGCGCTGAAAGCTGAAAATTGCCCTGGACTGGAAGGGGGTGAAAGTGTCCGGACTGGAAGGGGGGAAAGTGTCCGGACTGGAAGGGGGGGCGAAAGTGTCCGGACTGGAAGGGGGGGCGAAAGTGTCCGGACTGGAAGGGGGGAAAGTGTCCGGACTGGAAGGGGGGAAAGTGTCCGGACTGGAAGGGGGTGAAAGTGTCCGGACTGGAAGGGGGGGGAAAGTGTCCGGATTGGAAGGGGGGGAAAGTGTCCATACTGGAAGGGGGGGAAAGTGTCCGTACTGGAAGGGGGGGAAAGTGTCCGGACTGGAAGGGGGGAAAGTGTCCGGACTGGAAGGGGGGGAAAGTGTCCGGACTGGAAGGGGGGGAAAGTGTCCGGACTGGAAGGGGGGGAAAGTGTCCGGACTGGAAGGGGGGGAAAGTGTCCGGACTGGAAGGGGGGGAAAGTGTCCGGACTGGAAGGGGGGGAAAGTGTCCGGACTGGAAGGGGGGGAAAGTGTCCGGACTGGAAGTGGTTAAGGACAAATGCCTTCGCGACTATGTACAAGTCTCTTTACATCAAAAATCTCTTCTTGGAGAGCTCTCCAGATTCTCCTGGCATACCAACCCAGACCCCAAATTAATCTTTCTCTTCACCCAGCTGCCTGAAGGAATCCCTGGGCAAGGGGATCAAGAAGCTGCCGCTTTAAAATGAATAGTCCCAGGTGAAGAGGTAGTCAGGTTTCCCACCAGAATGCCCTCTCCCCTTACCTAGCCCACGGGGTGCACGATTCAGTCCTCTCCTGTAAGATTGTGGGTTGGCGGCTGCCTTCAGGCCTGCTTGAAGGAAAATCTCCCTCTTTGCCCCTTTTGTCCAGAACCGCCATCTTTAATTGAGATCTGGCACATGTGCAGATACGCATTGAGGCACTGTCAGGTCTACAGGACCTAAAGAGATGCCAGCGGCATGTGTGTGCGCATGCACCAGATCTCCAACATGTGTAGATTCATCGCCAGTTCATGCAAAAGGTGTGCAAAGTCTTACCATTTGTTTTCCGCATGATGAGTAGAAAAGTCTGTCTTTGCCAGCTTGCTTTTTGTTTTTTACATTTGTGGAAGCCGTAGTCCCTCTGCAGAGGTCTGACACCCTCCACCCTGCTGAGTGAGAGTTAGAGCTCTCCAGTCAGCTGGGAACCAAAGCTTTGCTGATTGTCTCAGCACGGTGTATGCAGGGATGTATTTACCACAAGGCAAACAAGGCATTTGCCTAGGGCGGCATTTTTCAGGGGGGGGGGGGCAGCAGCATTTTGCAGGGGGGCAGTGCTGTCCCCTGAAAGAATTAATGGAAGAAGGGACACACGCAGAACAGGGACCAGGTGGGAACTGAGAGAGGCTGTGGGCTGCTTGATGGTGTATGTAGAACCTGACTTGTTCCTGGAGATGCCCAAAGCTGTGAAGGTGAGTGTCTTATCTCTTGCCGGGGTGGGGGGTAGGGGGTTGCCTGGTGGTAGTGGAAGGCTCTTTCGGGTGTGGAGGGGGGGGCTGGGGTGTTGTTGGTCAATGTCCATGGGGGGAGGGAGCCTAGGGCAGCACGAAACCTATATACACCACTGGGTGTATGACATACCTCTGCAGAGAGATCGCTGCTTCCACATAAAGAGCAATGGTCCTGCAGTATGCTGGCAGGGGACAGGCTTTTTTTTTAAATTCAGGCTGTGGCTTCTTCCTAAAGAAATGCAAGACTTTGAATATCCTTCTGTTCTTATTACCTGGCATATATTTAGCTGATTTAAAGTTAAGTTTGGCTTTGAAAATTTGCCTTTGCACAGTTCACATTGGTGTCGTAATTTCTCTGTTTCCCAGTTTAATGTCTTTTGTTTTATTTCTTTACAGCTAAATTCGACCCATGTGACATATTGGAACACATTGTATATTTTCGCCATCACAACTCCACTTCAAACGCGAGAAGATCTCGCTGTGAATGTTTCCTGCTCTTACCCGCTGAGATTAAATGTTCCGCCTTATACAACACTGAATCCAATACTTGGGTAATGATTGGGAATGGGCAAAACTCAAAGTCTTCATTTCTCTAAAATGTTTGCAAAAATCAGGAGATTTATGGTGAAATAAACCGTAGTCAGTGGGGAATGAGAAATAAGGGGGTTCTGATGGTTTTGTAAGGGTGCAGTGGGCTTTGGACATGTGCGATTCGTTTCATTATGAATCAGAATTCGAACACAATTTTCGTTATTTGGAAATTCGGATGTTCCTCAATTTGTGAATCACAATAGTAACAAATTTAAATCAATCTGAAATAGATTATGTAGCACTACCCCCCCCCCCCCCAGCCAGGCACAAAGTATTTTCCACTGTCAGGTCCACACACAATTTTGCTCGCTGTCTTCAGAGACCAGTCTGTTGTTTTTGGAGTTCTATTGTAGAACTGTGGATAGAGATTGGGAACTTTGGTAGGATACTCCAAGATTAGAACTATTCACATCAGAGGACATCTAACTGACCTCTTGGGCACGGTTGAAGTCCTTGCTGAAAGCAGATAGCAGACTTCTCTGTGGCAACAAGCAGGTTGGAGTTGAGCAAAGTCCCATGCAGTATCAACAGTTCGACAAGCTCTTCAAAACACTGGCCCATGTTCCCTTTTCTCAGACTCATGCTGACTATCAAGCACCAGAGGGGTAGCAAAACAGAGTCCTCAAGATCTATGTGTCTGTACTCACAATGCCCAAGGACAGAATGGTAGCTTGCTTCCAATCTTCCAAGCGATACCCTCCAGTGATACTGTCACGTACCTTGGTTGAAGGCCAAGTTGACAAGAGGGCTTCCCTTGCAGCTCTGGTCTGAGTACCCCTGAATGTGGTGACAGAGGTGCAAGGCTCAAAGAAGCATGGGTGCTGATATCTTGATAGCAGGTGACTGCCACGATCAGGGATGTAGTCAAGGTGAGCCAGGGTCACACACAGTGAGACAGCAGCGTGGTCAGGAGGTAGGCCTGGACGGTACCAGGTTAGCAAGCAGAGCAAGGTCCAGTAGTGAGCCGGGGTCAGCACCAGGAGATCAGGCAGAGAGTAGTCAGAGGCAAGCCAAGGTCAGCACCAGGAGATCAGGCAGAGAATAGTCAGAGGCGAGCCGAGGTCAGCACCAGGAGATCAGGCAGAGAGTAGTCAGAGGCAAGCCAAGGTCAGCACCAGGAGATCAGGCAGAGAGTAGTCAGAGGCAAGCCAAGGTCAGCACCAGGAGATCAGGCAGAGAGTAGTCAGAGGCAAACCAGGGTCAGCACCAGGAGATCAGGCAGAGAGTAGTCAGAGGCAAGCCAAGGTCAGCACCAGGAGATCAGGCAGAGAGTAGTCAGAGGCAAGCCAAGGTCAGCACCAGGAGATCAGGCAGAGAGTAGTCAGAGGCAAGCCGAGGTCAGCACCAGGAGATCAGGCAGAGAATAGTCAGAGGCAAGCCAAGGTCAGCACCAGGAGATCAGGCAGAGAGTAGTCAGAGGCAAGCCAAGGTCAGCACCAGGAGATCAGGCAGAGAGTAGTCAGAGGCAAGCCGAGGTCAGCACCAGGAGATCAGGCAGAGAGTAGTCAGAGGCAAACCAGGGTCAGCACCAGGAGATCAGGCAGAGAGTAGTCAGAGGCAAGCCAAGGTCAGCACCAGGAGATCAGGCAGAGAGTAGTCAGAGGCAAGCCGAGGTCGGCACCAGGAGATCAGGCAGAGAGTAGTCAGAGGCAAGCCGAGGTCAGCACCAGGAGATCAGGCAGAGAATAGTCAGAGGCAAGCCGAGGTCAGCACCAGGAGATCAGGCAGAGAGTAGTCAGAGGCAAGCCGAGGTCAGCACCAGGAGATCAGGCAGAGAATAGTCAGAGGCAAGCCAAGGTCGGCACCAGGAGATCAGGCAGAGAATAGTCAGAGGCAAGCCGAGGTCAGCACCAGGAGATCAGGCAAAAGGTAGTCTAAGGGAAGCTGAGGTCAGAATCCACAATCCACAAAGAAAGGTGAGGAGCAAGCCAGGTCAGCAATGAAAGATCATTCAGTACAAACAGGAACACGGGTCACAGGAAGCTGAAGAACATCCAGCGATTAGTACACAGTAGAGTCTCCTTTAAATAGGCAGCTTGGCACCAATGCGGGAAGACATGCGTGCCGATGCGTAATGGTGCATAGAAATGCCCCTACATGCCAGTGCATGTTGGATATTAGCCTGGGCTTGTCTGTGTGCTGGTACATGTACAGGAGCATTAGCTGCAGAAGAATCAGCATTAGCTGCACAGGTTTCCTGACAGATACCAGACAGATGACTCCCCTCAGTCAGCCTACTGAAGAACCAGGGTCACTCTTTCTAGCTTCAGGCCCTCAGGTCGCCCAACTGAGGCCCGCATGGCAGCAAGTGCCAGGTGAGGCAAGCCTGCCTCCTTCTTGGTTTGGTGCAATCCTCTCTAGGGAAAGACCCTCCTGCACACCATGTGCTCCCAGAATGTAAATACCACTCCCAGCATGCAAAGGGGCCAACTTCCCCTGCAATTGGTCAGGGCTGCATCCATGTTCATGCTGCTCATTTGCCTAGCTCCCACCCAGGTTCTGGAAGGCTCTCGTTGCTTTCAGAAGGGGGGGGGGGGCTCAAGACAAACTCACACAGCACCAGAACATCATGAGCAGGCCTTACTAATCCATCTCAGCCTCTCTGGTAAGCAGAGAGACACAGCTATACTGTCCGAACTCTACAAATCCCAGCGCCTACCCAGGAGCAGGGGCGTATTTACCACAAGGCAAACAAGGCACTTGCCTGGGGCGGCATTTTTTAGGGGAGCAGCGCTGCCTCCCTGAAAGAAGGGAGGGAAGAAGGGACACACACAGCATGGAGACCAGGTGGGATCTGAGAGAGGCTGTGGGCTGCTTGATGGTGTATGTAGAGCCCGACTCTTGTTCCTGGGGATGTCCGGAGCTGTGAAGGTGAGTGTCTTCTCTCTTGCCGGAGTGGGGCATTGTCAGTGTATAGGGGGAGGTGGTGGGTGGGGGGGTTGTTGGTCAATGTCAGGCTCTCTTTATGGGGGAGGAGGGTGTTGGGCGGTGTCAGGGTCTCTCCATGATGGGGGTGGGGAGTCGATTTTCGTATTGCCTAGGGAAGCACAAAACCTAAATACATCCCTGCCCAGGAGGGTGTGACATCATAATGGCACAAATTATACAAATTCGAAAATGAATTCTGTCTGGGACCTCAGTGTCTTCCTGATGGCTCTTTCTAGAAATCTGCCCCAGGGACCCTTCCTACACAGGGGTCTCCTCTAGCAGGACTGGACCCAGGAACTCTGATCTCGCTGCCCAGGCTTTAGACTCTTTAAGGGCTCTCCGACAACTTGCCAGGCACGCCACCCCAGTGATTGGCTGGAGTCCCAAAAATATTCAGGCCACGCCTGTTTTTAGACTATGGACAATAAAATATTTTCATATTCTGGGCAGCACATTGACTAAATGATCAGCACTTCTGCCTGGCAGTACCAGGGGTTGCTGGTTCCAATCCTAACCATGGCACCACCTGCCTGGAGTTTGCATGTTTTCCCTGTGCCTGTGTGGTTTCTTCCGGGTACTCCGGTTTCCTCCCACACTCCAAAGACATGCTGGCAGGTGAATTGGCTCCTGTCTAAATTAGCCCTAATATGTGTACGCAGCGCTGCTGTTAGAAACCACAGGATCCCTTACAGCCTACCTGACAGGCCCCTCAAACTATGGGGCCCCATACAGCCAACCCAACAGGCCCCCCCATCCTCAAACACAGTTTATTATGCTTCAGTTATGAATGAACACAGTTCGGTACCGATCACTCATTGTGTTCATTCAGGAAAGGAAGGGGCTGGTAAATTATAGGAACCAATCCCCTGTATGTCTCTTTCTGCAAACTATCACTTACCTCTGTAGCTGCGTGTTCAGTGAAGTAGTTCATCTTTAACCACTTCCCGTCCGGCCCATGTACATAAACAGCTGGACGGGAGCAGTGCAGGAGCGGGTGGCTGTTTATAAACATCCCCCTGCATTCACTGCCTGTGCAAGCTCCCTGGGAGGACATAGCAGAACACTGCTGTACAGGTCCTTTGTGCGAGGTCCCAATCATGTGATCACTGATTGGCCTGGAAGGGGGGGGGGGGGGAGTGTCTGGACTGGCAGGGGGGGTGAAAGTGTCCGGACTGGAAGGGGGGGGGGGGGAGTGTCCGGACTGGAAGGGGGGGGGAAGTGTCCGGACTGGAAGGGGGGGAAAGTGTCCGGACTGGAAGGGGGGGGGGGGAAGTGTCCGGACTGGAAGGGAGGGGGGAAGTGTCTGGACTGGAAGGGGGGGGAAGTGTCCGGATTGGAAGGGGGGGAAGTGTCCGGACTGGAAGGGGGGGGAAAGTGTCCGGACTGGAAGGGGGGGGAGGTGTCCGGACTGGAAGGGGGGGAAAGTGTCCGGACTGGAAGGGGTTAAAGATGATAATGGAGACTCTGTCGGGTTCCGGCACCCCCTGCTTGTGTTCATTAGAGGGACGGCAGCCTGCCAAGATCCTGCTGCCGTTGGAAATAGGGAGACGGGAGCTGGGAGCTCATTCCTCTTGTTGTGCGTTAGATTCGTTTCTCCACAATGCCTGTAGCTACAGAGGGGACTGTGGGCCTGTTTTAAAATGTTTTAACCGCTTGTTTAAAATATGGAAATACTTTCGTTTGAAAGGTTCACCTAAAAGTTCTGTATACTGTGTGTTCATGCTGTATCCATGAATGCGCTCATAGTTACTAAGATTTCAGTTTATATTGTGCTTTTTTTTTCTCTTTTTTAGATCCGCATTGATAGGACTCTCTGGAACAGGTGTTTACTACACTGTACACATGGCAGCTTATAGCGATGTTGAATTTTTGACCTTACTGCCAGAGAATGACCCGATATATCTGGACAGCACCGTATATATTTTGGTGGCTCTTCCGTACCTGGATGGCAATATATTTAAAACCAAAGTGGTGAGGATGTATATCTCCTCCGGAGAGTCGGACAGCCCACAGTATCTGCTAATGGATGGGTAAGTACACAAATATATTTAGAAAAAAAATGATATACAGTATGTGACCTATATTTACAATACATTGGCCTGTGCTAATATATTTTAACATGTATTTTAAAAAAATAAATAAAATTTAACCACCTTCCGCCCACCCTATAGTACAATGACGGGCGCAAGGTGGTTCTCTCGTTCTGATAGGACCTCATATGACGTCCTACCATTCTCACTGCGCATGCGCGGCTCAGGGAGAGGGACACAGCGGATCACGGAAAGAGCCGAAGATGTCGGCTCAGTCATGTGATCAGCTGTGTCCAATCACAGCTGATCACATGTAAACACGGAAATGCCAGTTATCGGCATTTCTCTCCTCTCGAGCTGTCACGCTGACAGAGGAGAGGAGAGCTGGTAATCGGCTTTCCGTGGAGGGGACATGTACACTGATCATCAGGGCACTGATGATCAGTGTAGCCCTAGAAGTGCCACCTGTCAGTGCCCATCAGTGCCACATGCCAGTGCCCATCAGTGCCACATCAATGCCACATATCAGTGCATACCAGTGCACATCAATGCCACATATCAGTGCCCATCTGAGCTGCCTTTCAATGTCACCCATCAGTACCAGTCAGTGCCACCTATCAATGCCAATCAGTGCCACCTATCAGTGCTGCTAATCAGTGCCACCTATCAGTGCTGCTAATCAGTGCCACCTATCAGTGCCAGTCAGTGTCGCCTATCAGTGCGCATCAGTGCCAGTCAGTGCTGCCTATCAGTGCCAGTCAGTGCCGCCTAGCAGTGCCAGTCAGTGCCACCTATCAGTGCTGCCAATCAGTGCCAGTAAGTGTTGCCTATCAGTGCGCATCAGTGCCACCTATCAGTGCCAGTCAGTGCCGCCTATCAGTGCCAGTCAGCGATGCCTAACAGTGCCAGTCAGTGCCGCCTATCAGTGCCAGTCAGTGCCGCCTATCAGTGCCAGTCAGTGCCACCTATCAGTGCCAGTCAGTGCTGCCTATCAGTGCCGCCTATCAGTGCCATATATCAGTGTCATGTATCAGTGTCATGTATCAGTGATGCTTTTCAGTGCCCATCAGTGATGCCTGTCAATGCCCATCAGTGCCACCTACCAGTGCCTCCTCATCAGTGCCCATCTGTGCAGCCTATCAGTGCCCATCACTGCAGCCTCATCAGTGCACATCAGTGAAGGAGAAAAATCACTTATTTACAAAATTGTATAACAAAAACTAAGAAAAAACTTTTTTTTCCCAAAATTTTCAGTGGTTTTTGGTTTGTTTAAGAAAAAATTTAAATCCCCGAGGTGATTAAATACCACCAAAATAAAGCTCTATATGTCTCAAAAAAATGATAAAAATTTCATATGGGTACAGTGTTGCATGACTGTGCAATTGTCATTCAAAGTGTGACACCGCTGAAAGCTGGAAATTGGCCTGGGCAGGAAAGGGGTAGAAGTGTCCGGAAGGCAGGAAGGGGGTAGAAGTGCCCGGTAGGCAGGAAGGGGGTAGAAGCCCCCGGTAGGCAGGAGGGTGGTAGAAGTGTCCAGTAGGCAGGAAGGCTGTAGAAGTGTCCTGTAGGCAGGAAGGGGGTAGAAGTGCCCGGTAGGCAGGAAGGGGGTAGAAGTGCCCAGTAGGCAGGAAGGGGGTAGAAGTGCCCTGTAGGCAGGAAGGGGGTAGAAGTGCCGGTAGGCAGGAAGGAGGTAGAAGTGTCCTGTAGGCAGGAAGGGAGTAGAAGTGCCCTGTAGGCAGGAAGGGGGTAGAAGTGCCCGGTAGGCAGGAAGGGGGTAGAAGTGCCCGGTAGGCAGGAAGGGGGTAGAAGTGCCCTGTAGGCAGGAAGGGGGTAGAAGTGCCCGGTAGGCAGGAAGGAGGTAGAAGTGTCCTGTAGGCAGGAAGGGGGTAGAAGTGTCCTGTAGGCAGGAAGGGGGTAGAAGTGCCCTGTAGGCAGGAAGGGGGTAGAAGTGCCCGGTGGGCGGGAAGGGGGTAGAAGTGCCCTGTAGGCAGGAAGGGGGTAGAAGTGCCCTGTAGGCAGGGAGGGGGTAGAAGTGCCCGGTAGGCAGGAAGGGGGTAGAAGTGCCCGGTGGGCAGGAAGGGGGTAGAAGTGCCCTGTGGGCAGGAAGGGGGTAGAAGTGCCCGGTAGGCAGGAAGGGGGTAGAAGTGCCCTGTGGGAAGGAAGGGGGTAGAAGTGCCCGGTAGGCAGAAAGGGGGTAGAAGTGTCCTGTAGGCAGGAAGGGGGTAGAAGTGCCCGGTAGGCAGGAAGGGGGTAGAAGTGCCCGGTAGGCAGGAAGGGGGTAGAAGTGCCCTGTAGGCAGGAAGGGGGTAGAAGTGCCCGGTAGGCAGGAAGGGGGTAGAAGTGCCCGGTAGGCAGGAAGGGGGTAGAAGTGCCCGGTGGGCAGGAAGGGGGTAGAAGTGCCCTGTAGGCAGGGAGGGGGTAGAAGTGCCCGGTAGGCAGGAAGGGGGTAGAAGTGCCCGGTAGGCAGGAAGGGGGTAGAAGTGTCCTGTAGGCAGGGAGGGGGTAGAAGTGCCCGGTAGGCAGGGAGGGGGTAGAAGTGCCCGGTAGGCAGGAAGGGGGTAGAAGTGCCCGGTAGGCAGGAAGGGGGTAGAAGTGCCCGGTAGGCAGGAAGGGGGTAGAAGTGCCCGGTAGGCGAGGGGTTAAATATATTTCCTAAAGGCATATATTTAAAAAAAATTTTTAACATATAAAAAAGTAATTTTAACATATATTTTTATATATATATTAGAAAATGCATTCTAAAAATGTAGATTAACCTCTTGGCGCCGGCCTAAAACAAATGTTCGGCCTCCCGGCGTCTGGGCCTATTTATTATTGGATACGTTTTATAGCATAAAGTAAAAAATATTGTGTTTTTTCCTTAATTTTAGGTCTTCTCTAATTCTCTTTCCCAGCCAGTGTCATTAGTACAGTGACAGTGTATAGTATTAGCACTGATCACTGTGTTAGTGTCACTGGAGATGTCACTGTCATTTAGTCAGTCCCCCCCCCCAGCATCAGTTAGTGTCAGCTTGCCTTCCGCACTATCACAGTTCCACTATAAGTCCCTGATTGTCACCATTACTAGTATCAATAAATAAATAAATAAATACAAATTCATATATACAGTGGGGATGGAAAGTTTGGGCACCCCAGCTAAAAATTTGTATTAATGTGCATAAAGAAGCCAAGGAAAGATGGAAAAATCTCCAAAAGGCATCAAATTACAGATTAGACATTCTTATAATATGTCAACAAAAGTTAGATTTTATTTCCATCATTTACACTTTCAAAATAACAGAAAACAAAAAAATGGCGTCTGCAAAAGTTTGGGCCCCCTGCAGAGTTAATATCTTGTACTGCCCCCTTTGGCAAGTATCACAGCTTGTAAACGCTTTTTGTAGCCAGCCAAGAGTCTTTCAGTTCTTGTTTGAGGTATCTTTGCCCATTCTTCCTTACAAAAGTCTTCCAGTTCTTTGAGATTTCTGGGCTGTCTGTCACGCACGGCTCTTTTAAGGTCTATCCATAGATTTTCAATGATGTTGAGGTCAGGAGATTGTGAAGGCCATGGCAAAACCTTCCGTTTACGCCTCTTGATGTAATCCCCCCGTGGATTTCGAGGTGTGTTTAGGATCATTATCCATTTGTAGAAGCCATCCTCTCTTTAACTTCAGCTTTTTTCCCAGATGGCATCAAGTTACCATCCAAAGTTTGCTGAAATTTTATTGAATCCATTTTTCCTTCTACTCGTGAGAAGTTCCTTGTGCCACTGGCTGCAACACAACCCAACACAACAATTTTTGGGTCTTTTTTTATCTATATCTCAAAAAATAAAAAACCCCCAGTGGTGATCACATGCCACCAAAAGAATGCTCTATTTGTGTAAAAAAATATACATTTTGTTTGGGTACAGCGCTGCATGACTGCGCAATTACCAGTTAAAGCATCACAAATAAATAGCATAAAATGGCCTGGTCGTGAAGGGGGTAAAATCTTCCTGGGCTCAAATGGTTATGATTTGCCGGAATAATATTTTTAGTCCAGGCTTTGCAATAAAGAAAACTGAAATATTTTTATTTTTCTATCTCCAGGTGCCCAACTGATAACCTGACCACTGACATAGTGACTGTAATATCGAATGGAATCAGCAATGAATCTCGATTCATAATAAAAGGCCTGAACTTCACCAATTTGATTGGGCTCAGGCTGTCTGCTGATGTTGAAATGTGTACAGAGAACTGCACTTTGGTAAGACATGCCGCCATTTTGGAAGATTCTTTATGATTTTTATATCTAAAAAAAAAAGTTTGCAGATTTTTGAAGTTTGAAGTTTTTGAAGTTTGCAGATGTTAAATCTGTAAGGAACATCAGCTAAAAATTGTGGTTTCCCTTTAAATTGTACGATATTGGTAGCAGCGCGGTGGCTAAGTGGTTAGCACATCCACCTAGCAGCACAAGGGTCATTGGTTCAAATTCCAACCATGGCACTGCCTGCATGGAGTTTGCATGATCTCTCTGTGCCTGCGTGGGTTTCCTCCCACACTCCAAAGACATGCTAATTGGCCCTAGTATGTGTATGTATAAATGTGAGTTAGGGACCTTAGATTGTACGCCCCTTGAGGGTGGAGAATGATGTGAATGTACATAATATACACTCATCAGCTACATTATTAGGTCCACCTTCATAGTACTGGGTTGGACCCCCTTTTGCCTTCAGTCTTCGTGGCATAGATCCAACAAGGTGTTGGAAACGTTCCTCAGAGATTTTGCTCCATGTGATATGATGGCATCACGCAGTTGCTGCAGATTTGTCGGCTGCATATCCATGAACTGTTGATACAAGGCAAGATGAATCCACCACACCATGACACCACCATCACCAGCCTGAACCATTGATACAAGGCAAGATGGATCCACCGCACCATGACACCACCAGCACCAGCCTGAACCATTGATACAAGGCAAGATGGATCCACCACACCATAACACCACCACCACCAGCCTGAACTGTTGATACAAGGCAGGATGGATCCACCACACCATGACACCACCCCCACCAGCCTGGATCATTGATACAAGGCAGGATGGATCCCCCGCACCATGACACCACCAGCACCAGCCTGAACCATTGATACAAGGCAGGATGGATCCACCACACCATGACACCACCACCACCAGCCTGAACCGTTGATACAAGGCAGGATGGATCCACCACACCATGACACCACCACCACCAGCCTGAACCATTGATACAAGGCAGGATGGATCTCCCACACCATGACACCACCACCACCAGCCTGAACCATTGATACAAGGCAGGATGGATCTCCCACACCATGACACCACCACCACCAGCCTGAACCATTGATACAAGGCAGGATGGATGCATGCTTTCATGTTCATGCCAAATTCTGACCCTATCATCTGAATGTCGCCCCAAAATCCAGACTCATCAGACCAGGAAACATTCTTCCAATCTTCTATTGTCCAATGTTGCTGATCCTGTGTGAATTGTAGCCTCCGTTTCCTGTTCTTAGCTGACAGGAGTGGTACCCGGTGTGGTCTTCTGCAGCTGTAGCCCATCTACTTCAAGGTTGGACGCGTTGTACCTTCAGAGATGGTATTCTACATATCTTGGTTGTAACGAGTGGTTATTGGAGTTATTGTTGACGTTCTATCATCTGGATCCAGTCTGCCCATTCTCCTCTGACCTCTGACAAAAACAACAAAGCATTTTCCTCCACACAACTGCCCCTCACTGGATATTTTCTCTTTTTTGGACTCTTCTCTGTAATCCCTAGAGATGGCTGTGCGGGAAAATCCCAATATATCAGCAGTTTTTTAAATATTCAGACCAGCCTGTCTGACACCAACAACCATGCCACGTTCAAAGTCACTTAAATCCCCTTTCTTCCCCATTCTGATGCTCTGTTTGAACTTCAGCAAGTCGTCTTCACCACCTCTAGATGCCTAAATGCATTGAGTTGCTGCCATGTGATTGGCTGATTAACAATTTGTGTTACTGAGCAATTGTACAGGTGGACCTAATAAAGAGGCCAGTGAGTGTGTACGTAGAGCGCTGAGTAAATTGATGGCTCTATAAGTACCTGTAATAAGCCATCAATAAACACATGTGCTTTGTTTACAGGACTGCAGCTCCCAAACCAACTCAACAGGCCTGCAGGGCAATGCAGCTACTGTCAGTGTCCTACTACCTACAAGTATGTATTCATTTATTACCACAGTGCGTTCATGGGATGATCGTGTTCCAATGTATGTGTTTAGTTTGGCTGGTGTTTTATATTGACTTGTTACATTGTATATATTCATAAGATTATTGACTTGTTACATTGTATATATTTGAGATATCATTGATTTGCTACATTGTATACATTTGATAGATCACTTATCATTTTTCACATGCCAGCTTGACATAACTACATATAAAATGTAAGATTACTGACTTGTTACATTGTACACATTTTAAATCTCATTTACTTGTTACATTTCACACATTTGTAAGATTATTGACTTGCTACATTGTATATATTTGAGATATTATTGATTTGTTACATTGTACACATTTGATAGATCATTGATCCTTTTTCACATGCCAGCTTGACATAACTACACATAAAATAACTACATATAAAATGTAAGATTTGTAAGATTACTGACTTTTTACATTGTACACATATGAGATATCATTGATTTGTTACATTGTACACATTTGTAAGATTATTGACTTGTTACATTGTACACATTCGAGATATCATTGATTTGTTACATTGTACACATGTGTAAGATTATTGACTTGTTACATTGTACACATTTGAGACATCATTTATAATTTTTCACATGCCAGCTTGACATAACTACATATAAAATGTAAGATTTCTGACTTTTTACATTGTACACATTTCAAATCTCATTGACTTGTTACATTGTACACATTTGTAAGATTATTAACTTGTTACATTGAACACATTTGATATATCATTGATTTGCTACATTGTATACATTTGATAGATCATTGATCATTTTTCACATGTTAGCTTGACATAACTACATATAAAATGTAAGATTTCTGACTTGTTACATTGTACACATTTGTAAGATTCTTAACTTGTTACATTGTACACATTTGTATGATTAACTTGTTACATTGTGTACATTTGATAGATCATGTATCATTTTTCACATGCCAGCTTTACATAACTACACATAAAATGTAAGATTACTGACTTGTTACATTGTGCACATTTTAAATCTCATTTACTTGTTACATTTCACACATTTGTAAGATTATTGACTTGCTACATTGTATATATTTGAGATATTATTGATTTGTTACATTGTACACATTTGATAGATCATTGATCCTTTTTCACATGCCAGCTTGACATAACTACACATAAAATAACTACATATAAAATGTAAGATTTGTAAGATTACTGACTTGTTACATTGTACACATATGAGATATCATTGATTTGTTACATTGTACACATGTGTAAGATTATTGACTTGTTACATTGTACACATTTGAGACATCATTTATAATTTTATTAGCTTTATATATTTTTTATTATATAATTTTATTATATTAAATTAATTTTAATATAATAGCTTGACATAACTACATATAAAATGTAAGATTTCTGACTTGTTACATTGTACACATTTGTAAGATTCTTAACTTGTTACATTGTACACATTTGTAAGATTATTAACTTGTTACATTGTGTACATTTGATAGATCATGTATCATTTTTCACATGCCAGCTTTACATAACTACACATAAAATGTAAGATTACTGACTTGTTACATTGTGCACATTTGAGATATCATTGATTTGTTACATTGTACACATTTGATAGATCATTGATTTGTTACATTGTATACATTTGATAGATCATTGATCATTTTTCACATGCCAGCTTGACATTACTACACATAAAATGTAAGATTTGTAAGTTTGCTGTCTTGTTACATCTGACACAGACGTCTATGCAAATTGCACCAAAAGTAGCGCATGCACCCCTTTAGTAATTGGTGCGGATCTGACCAAGTCAGAACCGCGCCAAAATGACCGCTATAATTGCGCACAATAGAGTGTGATTTTGGCATATGATTTACAAGTTGCATGGCATGCCAAGTCGCACCCGATGTCACCGCGGTGTAAAGCCTCTTTGGCCAAAAAAAAAAGGAAACCCGTTAGAATGAAGGATCAATAGGACAGGTTTGGCAGAGGTGTTGGCTGCGCCATGCTAGGCCACCAATGGCAACCTACCTCACCTAGGTGGCTGATCGCTCAGTCTCAGTATTGCAGCAGATCATTCAGGATCTGCATCAGCGCTCGGCGCAGCGTCTTCGTTTCTCTAGCTCCAGGTTCACGTGCTCAGAGGCCGAGCCACTTGGAGGGAAGCCCGCTGGCTCTGGAGTGTATGGCGGCATCCATGGCGGCATCCTTGGCAGCATTCTGTCCCTGTCCGGGTCATGGATAAAGAAGTGTCTCTGAACTTCAGCCTGTCAGCCGCTGGCACCCCACAAAGCCGGGTCCTGGAGGTGAAGTCCCAAAAGGGACACAAATCTGATAAATGGACGGATGGTAAGTCATTTTCTTGAATAGATTTCTTTTTTAATATTTATACTTTTGTTTCCTTTTTTTTTTCTTTTTTTCTTGGTGTCAACGTGCTTTTTTTTTACTTTTCTTTTAATTTTCTGCTAAACTTTGTCCATATCCCGATGTCTTGTAATAATAGACAGCCCCCTGCAGGGCTTATCAGAGAGGGTGTCCACCATGATTGGCACCGCTGTGCTCTTACATGGTGCCGGCCTTGTGGACATTCATCTCCAGAACCAAGAGAGGCAGGCAGGTGGGAGAAGCTCTCGTCTCGTCCTTTCCATGGTGAGTATTATAATTGCTGTTCATCTGCCGGCCTTCCATCTGTTTATTAGGCTTTTTCTTATTGCTTCCTCTCTATCTGGAAGGCAGACAACCCCCTGATCCCACCAATGGCCTCTTAGCTTGCTTTGCCCATCTACTTTCCCGTCTTCCCCTTTATTTATAACCCTCCATGCCTTTCCCCTTCTCCAAAATGCCCCCCTACCCAAATCCCACTTTCATTAAGCATCCATCCATCTTTCCCTCCATCCCTTCATCCATCAATCCCTCCATCCCTCCTTCCATCATTCATCCATCCATCCTTCCATCATCCATCCACCCATCCATCCATCCCTCCTTCTATACATCCATCCATCCCTCCATCCCTTCCATCCCTCCATCCATCCATTCTCCAAAGAGAATTCTTCCTTTTGCAAAAAAATATAATACATGCACCCCCTGATCACACCAAATGCCCTTTTAGCTCTCTCTGCCCATCTACATTCCCCTTTATTTATAAACCTCCATGCCTTTCCCATTCTCCAAAATGCCCCCCCCCACCCAAATCCCATTTTCATTAAGCATCCATTCTTCCATCCCTCCATCCATCTATCCTTCAATCCTTCCATCCATCTATCCTTCCATCCATACTTCTATCCATCCATCCCTCCATCCCTTCCAACCTTCCATCCATCCTTCCATCCATTCTCCAAAAATAATTCCGCCTTTTGCAAAAAAAATATAATACATGCACCCCCTGATCACACCAAATGCCCTTTTAGCTCTCTTTTCCCATCTATGTTCCCCTTTATTTATAAACCTCCATGCATTCATGTCTTTCCCCTTCTCCAAAAGGCCCCCCTACCAAAATCCCACTTTCATTAAGCATCCATCCTTCCATCCCTCCATCCATCCATCCATCCATCTTTCCATCCATTCATCCTTCCCATCCATCCCAGAATTTATATGGCTTATCTCAGCTGTTGGAAAAAAGTGGGTGTAGAGTTGAAATTACACACAGCAGAACTCAGTGAGGGGATCTCTGAGCTGATTGGAGGAAGGGACACACCCTCCTTCACACAGCACACAGGAACAGAGCTGAGGCTGTCAATCACAGGCTGTGTGCTGGAGCTCCCTCCCCGTCACCATTTATCTCTTGGTGTCAGGAAAACTTGTCAGAAGTGACTCATGCTGATAGCAGAGGAAGGAGGCCGCAAACAGAAATGACACTCAGTGCTCTGGACTGAGACAAGTACACACTATAGAGGGAGATGCTTTGTTCATATTTCATGTCTGAGGTTTACAGGCACATTAATGTACACATACCTGTGACTGGATGACGTGGCTGTTTTGGTGGAGCCTTGCTTGGCCACACAGAAGGCAATGGGGAGAATAACTCTTGGATTCTGTAAGGAGGGGGCGGTTTTGGGGTGGGGCCTGCAGACCCAGAACATGATGCTTGGTCACAACGATGGACTTAACTTTTAAATTCATGTATTCTGCTTTTTATATTTAATTTTTTTTTTCTTTGCCTAGAATTAGGAATCTGTGTGATGGGCGAGTTCTACACATTCGCTCTGATTAGGACAACATTTATATCATTCTGGTTTCCCCGATGTTTGGTCCATCAATTGAATAAAAAAACGAAGGCAAAGGATAAGGTAACACAGTAATTCTGTATTCGTCTATTTTCTTCAGACAGAAATGACACTCAGTGCTCTGGATTGAGACTAGTACACACTATAGAGGGATGTGCTTTGTTCCTCTTTCATGTCTGAGGTTTACAGCCACTTTAAAGCTAATGTACTGATTGTTAACCCCTTCACGCCTGAGGGTAAAACAAATCCTAATGCCTAAGCACAATTTTACAACGTTGACCTGTGTTAGTAAAACCGTCCATATCATCACAACTACTTCGTACATCCAGGCGGATTATACAGCGTTTTTTTCAGGACAAATTGGGCTTTCATTTGGTGGTGAATGGTAATGGAGATCTCATGATTTTTTTTATTATCAAAGGAAGACTGGCCCAAAATAGTAAAATAAAAATATATTTTTTTAATGTAGCTGTGTATTTCTTGTTACTACCATAACCGACCACCAAAGGACAACCCAAAATATATTTTCCAGCTCCTGACGATCGCAGCGATACCATAGATGTGGATGTTATTTGTTGTTTGTACCCGGAGTACAGCCCAGAAACAATAGTGCACATTATTTATTTTTTTCCCCAAAACACACTGACACCAATACCAATTAAAAAAAAAAAATCCTGACCTTTTAACCTTGACCTTTGAACCTCAAATTGACCTAAACACTTCCCCTGGCACTGAACTAGATCAAGCTTTGATCTAGGTATTTTTTCTTTATTTTTTTCTTTTCTTTTTTAATATTTATTAATTTTTCTTTTTTTTTTGAAACAAACATTTTTTTCCCTCTATGCCAGGAGTTTGAGAGATACAATGTATCTCTCTCCTCCATTCATAGAGAGAAAAAAAATCCAAGGGGGACTGGGCGGTAGTGACTGATTACTGTGATAGCCAATCAGAGGCTATCACAGCGATCACGTGACCCGGAATCGGGAGTCCTGGGTCCCATTCATTAGAACGGGGGCTCTCAGTGACACCGCGGTAATTGTGCTGGAAGCGTATTGTGCTGCGTGCTCCCAGCAGAAATACAGGTACGAAAAGAGCCCATTTCTGTGAGGCCGCATATTTGTGTGATGTCGGTGTCAAGGGGTTAATAATATGAAAGTATTTCTTGCCGCCCTATAGAAGATATATTGCCACAGGGCGGCAGAGGTGCACAAAATCACGTACATATACCTGATTTCGCATTTCCAGGTAGGGGGCGTGCCTAAGCCACACGAGCGAACTACCTGCGTCTCTATTCGCAGCCTCGGCTATCAATCACTGGATCTCGGCCGGTAATTACTCGCCGGCACCTGGTGATCAAGGAGCATTACCAACGGAGGGAAAGAACTGTATGTAAACAATACAGATCTCTCCCATGTCAGCTCCTGCACACTGCTTTGTATGCCTAGCAGCATGTTTACAGTGAAAGACACACACAGCACACAGTTAACCCTTTGATCACCCCACATATTAACCCCTTCCTGCCCAGTGCCATTTGTACAGTGTTGGTGGTTTTTATAAGCACTGATCACTGTATTAGTGTCACTAGGGATGTCAGTGACACCACATCAGTTCCACCCCGTGTCAGAATGCCCACCGCAGTCCCGCTATAAGTCGCTGATTGTGGCCATTATTAGTAAAAATAAAAAAAAAAATCCCATTATCTATACCGGCATGTAGACACGATAACTTTCACGTAAACCCATTAATTTACATGTAATGGGATTTTTATTTAGCAAAGACACAGAGTGGAATACATTTTGGCTGAAATTTATGATGAAATTTGATTTTTTAAATTTTCTTACTGGACATGTTTAATAACAAAAAATATTTTTTATTTCTCAAAATTGTCGATCTTTTTTTTATAGCCCAAAAAAATATCAAAAATGTACAGGGGATCAAATACCACTGAAAGAAAGCTCTATTAACGGGCAAAAAGGACATACAATTCATTTGGGTGCAGAGTTGCATGACCGCGCAATTGTCAGTTAAAGTAACGAGGCACCATATTGCAAAAAAAAAAAAAAAAGACCTGGTCAGGAAGGGGGGGGGGGGGGGGCTAAACCCTCTGGAGGGCGGGGGGTTACTATCAAAAAGTCAAACAATATATTTTTTTCTCAAAATTATCAGGTTTTTTTTATAGTGCAAAAAATAAAAACCGCTCAGGCGATCCAATACCACCGAAAGAAAGCTCCATTTGTGGGAAAATAAGGACATACATTTCATTTGGGTGCAGCGTTGCACTACCGCGCAATTGTCAGTTAAAGTAACACAGTGCTGTATCGCAAAAAATTGCCTGCTCAGGAGGGGGGGGGGGGGGAATCCTCAGGAGGATGAGGGGTTAAAGGACAAAATGTACCTATAACAGGTTCTCCTACCCTGAGTGCTGCCTATTTAGTAAAATATCCACTTTCAGCCGGATCCTGCTAATACAGGCCATACATGGTTTGAATTGCAAACGATTTTTCGTCCGAAAATCAAAAATGTCGTTCGCTCGGTAATCCAATGGCGCCATCATTGATTTCAAAAATCGGCCGACCGAGTCATAAAGGTCACCCCATATAACAGGCGAAACTTCGGTTCCTTCCAGGTTGCGGCTAATGCGCATATTCTTTTCGGAAAAACGATCGTACGATTTGACCATCAATGAGTCAAAAATCGGGAAAGTGTCCGGACTGGAAGGGGGGGGGGGGGGTGGAAGTGTTTGGACTGGAAGAGGGGTGAAAGTGTCCGGACTGGAAGAGGGGTGAAAGTGTCCGGACAGGAAGGGGGTGAAAGTGTCCGGACAGGAAGGGGGTGAAAGTGTCCGGACTGGAAGGGGGGGAAAGTGTCCGGACTGGAAGGGGGTGAAAGTGTCCGGACTGGAAGGGGGTGAAAGTGTCCGGACTGGAAGGGGGTGAAAGTGTCCGGACTGGAAGGGGGTGAAAGTGTCCGGACAGGAAGGGGGTGGAAGTGTCCGGACTGGAAGGGGGGGAAAGTGTCTGGACTGGAAGGGGGGGAAAGTGTCTGGACTGGAAGGGGGGGAAAGTGTCTGGACTGGAAGGGGGGGGAAAGTGTCTGGACTGGAAGGGGGGAAAGTGTCTGGACTGGAAGGGGGGGGAAAGTGTCTGGACTGGAAGGGGGGGGAAAGTGTCCGGACTGGAAGGGGGGGAAAGTGTCTGGACTGGAAGGGGGGGGAAAGTGTCCAGACTGGAAGGGGGGGAAAGTGTCCAGACTGGAAGGGGGTGAAAGTGTCCAGACTGGAAGGGGGTGAAAGTGTCCAGACTGGAAGGGGGGAAAGTGTCCGGACTGGAAGGGGGTGAAAGTGTCCGGACTGGAATTGGGTGAAAGTGTCCGGACTGGAATTGGGTGAAAGTGTCCGGACTGGAATTGGGTGAAAGTGTCCGGACTGGAAGGGGGGGAAAAGTGTCCGGACTGGAAGGGGGGGGGGAAGTGTCCGGACTGGAAGTGGGTGAAAGTGTCCGGTCTGGAAGGGGGTGAAAGTGTCCGGACTGCAATGGGTGAAAGTGTCCAGACAGGAAGGGGGGGAAAGTGTCCAGACAGGAAGGGGGGGAAAGTGTCCGGACTGGAATGGGTGAAAGTGTCTGGACTGGAAGGGGTCCTCTGGAGGGTGAGGGGTTAACATCCATTTCTTTGAACTGATGAAAAATGGAATGTCCGTGTGAAGGGACCCTTGACGTCCATAGTCTGGGCATAGGTGCAGCTTAACCAGTTCTAAAGGACGGCTACAGCACAGTTGTCTGGTTCTGGTTGTCAGCTGTTCACGTCATATGGTAAACGGCCAATCATGGCGGTCCTTTGACACAGCAGATCACTGCGTAAATACAGTTGCCAGTTATCAGCTGCACTTTCCTGACACTGTCACAGCGTGAGGAAAGTAGTGCCGAGAACGGGCAATTGTCAGTGAAAGGATCGGCACTGATCATCAGTGCCCTGATAATCAGTGCCCATCAGTGCTGCCCTACCTGTGCCCATCAGTGCTGCCCTACCTGTGCCCTGCAGTGCCACCCACCTGTGCCCTGCAGTGCCAGCCATGCAGTGCCACCCACCTGTGCCCATCAGTGCTGCCCTACCTGTGGCCTGCAGTGCCACCCAGCACTGCCACCCACCTGTGCCCATCAGTTCCACCCACCTGTGCCCTGCACTGCCACCCACCTGTTCCCATCAGTGCCACCCATCATTGCTGCCCAGCAGTGCCTCCCATCAGTGCCCGGCAGTGCTGCCCATCAGTGCTGCCCATCAGTGCCCAGCATTGCTACCCATCAGTGCTGTCTATCAGTGCAGCACCTATCAATGCCGCCTATCACTGCCTCCTATCAGTGCCCATCAGAGCTGCCTATCTGTGCCACCTCATCAGTGCCCATCAGTACTGCCTATCAGTACCCATCAGTACTGCCTATCAGTGCCCATCAATGCTGCCTATCAGTGCCCATCAGTGTTTCCTCATCAGTGCCCATCAATGCTGCCTATCAGTGCCCATCAGTGTTTCCTCATCAGTGCCCATCAGTGCTGCCTATCACTGCCCATCAGTACTGCCTATCAGTGCCCATCAGTGTTTCCTCATCAGTGCCCATCAATGCTGCCTATCAGTGCCCATCAGTGTTTCCTCATCAGTGCAACCTCATCAATACACATCAGTGAAGGAGAAAAATTACCTGATTGCAAAATTTTATAATAGAAACGAAGAAAAACTTTTTTTTGTTTGTAGCGCAAAAAATAAAACCCCCACAGGGACTAAATACCACCAAAAGAAAGCTCTATTTGTGTGAAAAAAATTATAAAAATTTAATATGGGTACAGTGTTGCATGACTGCGCAATTGTCATTCAAAGTGCAACTGAAAGCTGAAAATTGGCCTGGGTAGGAAGGGGGTAGAAGTGCCCGGTAGACAAGGGGTTGGAAACCTAGTTTACCGACCTGACAGATCCAACATACACTGCACTGTATCAGGATATTATACGTTGTATGTAAGTGTGTAACATTCCTAATATGTTACATTGTTTCTTCTAGATTCCTATGAGGTTTCTCCCTTTTGATGACAACCAATGGGCTGCCTTGGAACGTAGGATCCACAGTTTCCCTCCTTTGCTGGACGTGATTTGTAGATCGTAAATATTGGGACATGATGCATATCCCGTGTGAAGGTTTAGACGTGTTATATGACCGTTCATATGTTACACATGGACTTGAGAAAAGGCGCGGGGTTCAACCAGAACAATTGCTTGCATACGCTAACGCACAGCTCCCCGAGTCATAAAACAAGAAGACGTATATTGATACATGGAGTGCGGCTGCCATTTAATATCTCTTGACTGAAGACTGCAATTATTTTACTCACAAGGAATAAATTGGTAGTTTTTTACTAAATGTCTTTCTTAATTTATTATTTGACTAAATGGCTAAAAAAAAAAAGGATTGTAAACATGTTTTCATTATTTTTGCATTTATTCAGAAAAAAAAAGAAATGTTACATATTGATATTTATCATTCTGCTGTTGAGCCAGCAGGCGGAGCTGTAGTTTCATTTTTACATTTTTTAGACTTTTCATTTGCTTCTTTGATGTAAATCCCGTTGCTTACAGAAATCAATAGCTTAAGCTTTTTGACAAACACAACTTAAATAGTCACAAGGAATAGTTGGTAGTTTTGTAATAAATATCTTTCTTAATTTATTATTTGAATAAATGGGCAGAAAAGGGTTTTAAACATATTTTTTTTTTTTGTGTTTATACAGAAAATAATTAAATATTACATATTAAGCTTTCTTACAAACAAAACTGAAATAGTCACAAGGAATAGTTTGTAGTTTTTGTAATAAATGTCTTTCTTAATTTATTGTTTGACTAAATGGCTAAAAAAAAGATTTTAAACATGTTTTCATTATTTTTGTGTTTATTCAGAAAAAAAGAAATATTACATGTTAAGCTTTCTTACAAACAAAACTGAAATAGTCACAAGGAGTAATTGGTAGTTTTTGTAATAAATATCTTTCTTAATTTATTGTTTGCCTAAATGGCTATAAAAAGGATATTAAAGATATTTATTTTTATTTGTGTTTTTTCAGGAAAAAAAATTATGTTAATATTTATCATTCTGCTTTTGAGCCAGCAGGTGGCGCTGTAGGTTACGTTTTATATTTTTAGACTCTCCATTTGCTTCTTTGATGTAAATCTTGTTGCTTACAGAAATCAATAGCTTAAGCTTTTTTACAAACAACGCTGAAATAGTCACAAGGAATAGTTGATAGTTTTGTAATAAATATCTTTCTTAATTTATTATTTGAACAAATGGCCAAAAAAGGATTTTAAACATATTCATTATTTTTTTGTGTTTATTCAGGAAAACAATTAGGTTAATATTTATCATTCTGCTTTTGAGCCAGCAGGTGGAGCTGTAGTTTCATTTTTAAATTTTTTAGACTTTTCATTTGCTTCTTTGATGTAAATCCCGTTGCTTACAGAAATCAATAGCTTAAGCTTTTTGACAAACACAACTTAAATAGTCACAAGGAATAATCGGTTATTTTGTGCTAAATATCTTTCTTAATCTATTGTTTGACTAAATGGCTAAAAAGAGGATTTTAAACATGTTTTCATTATTTTTGTGTTTATTCAGAAAAAAAAGAAATATTACATATTAAGCTTTCTTCCAAACAAAACTGAAATAGTCACAAGGAATAATTGGTAGTTTTTGTAATAAATATCTTTCTTAATTTATTATTTGACTAAATGGCTATAAAACATTTTAAAGATATTTATTTTTATTTGTGTTTTTTCAGGAAAAAAAATATTGTGTTAATATCTATCATTCTGCTTTTGAGCCAGCAGGCGGAGCTGTAGGTTCATTTTCATATTTTAGATTTTCCATTTGCTTCTTTGATGTAAATCCCATTGCTTACAGAAATCAAAAGCTTAAGCTTTTTGACAAACACAACTGAAATAGTCACAAGGAATAGTTGATAGTTTTGTAATAAATATCTTTCTTAATTTATTATTTGAACAAATGGCCAAAAAAGGATTTTAAACATATTCATTATTTTTTTGTGTTTATTCAGGAAAACAATTACGTTAATATTTATCATTCTGCTTTTGAGCCAGCAGGTGGAGTTATAGGTTAATTTTCATATTTTAGATTTTCCATTTGCGCCTTTGATGTAAATCCCATTGCTTACAGAAATCAATAGCTTAAGCTTTTTGACAAACACAACTGAAATAGTCACAAGGGATAATTGGTAATTTTCTACTAAATACCTTTCTTAATTTATTATTTGAATAAATGGGCAGAAAAGGGTTTTAAACATATTATTTTTTTGTGTGTTTATTCAGAAAATAATTAAATATTACATATTAAGCTTTCTTACAAACAAAACTGAAATAGTCACAAGGAATAGTTGGTAGTTTTGTAATAAATGTCTTTCTTAATTTATTGTTTGACTAAATGGCTAAAAAAAAGGATTTTAAACATGTATTCAATATTTTTTTCTGTTTTTTCAGAAAAAAAAAATGTTAATATTTATCATTCTGCTTTTGAGCCAACAGGTGGAGCTGTAGGTTCATTTTCACATTTGTAGTCTTTCCATTTGCTTCTTTGATGTAAATCCCGTTGCTTACAGAAATCAATAGCTTAAGCTTTTTTTTTACAAACAAAGCTGAAATGATCACAAGGAATAATTGGTTGTTTTGTACTAAATGTCTTTCTTAATTTATTGTTTGAATAAATGGCTAAAAATGGATTTTAAACATATTCATTATTTTTTTGTGTTTATTCAGGAAAAAAAAAGAAATGTTACATGTTAATATTTACCATTCTGCTGTTGAGCCAGCAGGTGGAGCTGTAGGTTACTTTTCACATTTTTAGACTTTCCATTTGCTTCTTTGATGTAAATCCTGTTGCTTACAGAAATCAATAGCTTAAGCTTTTTTTTACAAACAAAACTGAAATGATCACAAGGAATAATTGGTTGTTTTGTACTAAATGTCTTGCTTAATTTATTGTTTGAATAAATGGCTATAAAAAGAATTTTAAACATGTATTCAATATTTTTTTGTATTCATTCAGAAAAAAATAAATATTACATGTTAATACTTACTGTCAGGAATGGATTCACCACTGGTGGTGGGACTCACCTGCCGTGTGGGCTGCAGTACCAGGGCTGGCCAGCGGGTGCTCTCAGCAACCAAAAGCTCACTCCTGCAGTCAGCCATCAGCTGAAGCTGATTGCAGGAGGTGTATTTAAGCAGGACCAGGCCTGTGATCAGGGCCTTGGTGTATTGTTTCCCATGAGACCCTGTACCTGGTATCCTGTTTTCCTGTTCTGCTGACTATCTGATTTGTTGCCGACCCTGCCTGATCCTGACCTCTGCTGACTTCTCCTGCTTGATCCCTGGCTTGCCTGACCATCCTTCTGCCTGATCCTCTGTACCGCGCTGCCCGGGAGTTACTGAACCCGGCTTGTGACCCTGACTATTCTCTGCCTGCTCCTCCAGTACCTTGCTGCCCGCACGTTGCTGACCTGGCCTGCCTGACTACGCCTGACACTACCCAGACGATCCATCCATCCCGCACGGATCTGTCCCTGTTACCAGGTCTGTCAGCCTCTTCACGTCAGGCTTTCCCACGGTACATACCATCGGCGGACCCCTCTACCACAATTGGGTGCACTCAGGGGCCGCGACCTGGTCTCAGTCCTGCGCCAAGTCCATCCCCACCATCAGGGGCTCTGGTGAAAAGGCAGACTGGGGCTTAGACTCCGCGCCCTGGGGAATCCCGTTCTGTGGGTCACTAGAGATCCCGCCGGGCAGTGCCTGACAGTACCTAACGGCTTGCCTGACCATTCCACCTCTCCAGCCCTGACTACGCCTGTGTTCCTGAAGCCTGCTACTTCCCTGTGTCAGTCCACACATTTCTGGTCATACCCGGATCCCTAACACTTACCATTCTGCTTTTGAACCAGCAGGTGGAGCTGTAGGTTAGTTTTCAAATTTTTAGATTTTCCATTTGCTTCTTTGATGTAAATCCTGTTGCTTACAGAAATCAATAGCTTACACTTTTTTTTACAAACACAACTGAAATAGTCACAAGGAATAATTGGTAGTTTTGTACTAAATGTCTTTCTTAATTTATTTTTTGAATAAATAGCTAATAAAAGGATTTTAAACGTATTCATTTTTTTGTGTTTATTCAGGAAAAAAAAAAAAGAAATATTACATGCTAATATTTACCATTCTGCTTTTGAGCCAGCAGGTGGAGCTGAAGGTTAATTTTCACAGTTTTGGACTCTCCATTTGCTTCTTTGATGTCTTTCTTACTGCTTACAGAAATTAATAGCTTAAGCTTTTTACAAACACAACTGAAATAGTCAGGGCAGTGCATCCTTTCCTATCCGATCCGATGGCTCAGTCTGAAATTAAAGCCAGGCAAATAAAAACCCCAAAGCAGAAGCCCTACCCCTTTCATCATTCAATATTTTTTAAAATTGAAAACCAAAGTTTGTATTCATTCTGTAAACATTGATAACATTCAGTCACATTGTTTTACATAAAAAGAGAACTGAGGCAGGGCTGCTGACAGAGGCCACGGGGCCCCATACAGCCAACCTGGCAGGGCCCCCTCCGGAATAAAAACAGTTTACTGTGCTTCAGTTATGAATGCACACAGTGAGTGATCAGTACCAATCACTTACTGTGTTCATTCAGGGAAGCGTGAGGCAAATGTGACAGGGGAGATTGGCACTAATAATTAGTGTCTTGATTGTCAGTGCCACCCAGCAATGCCCAGCAGTGCCACCCATCAGTGCCCAGCAGTATTGCCCCATCAGTGACCAGCATTGCCACCCATCAGTGCTACCCATCAGTGCCCAGCAGTGTCACCCATCAGTGCCACCCATCAGTGTCCAGCAGTGTCGCCCATCAGTGCTGCCCACTGCTAAAAAAAATGAATGGGACAATTTTTAATCAGAGTATAGCATCAAGTCAATTAAACTCTTAAGATATTGATCTGGTCAACTCCCTTTCTGTCACCATTTATCTCTTGGTGTCAGGGAAACTTGTCAGAAGTGAGACGTGAGTCATGCAGATAGCAGAGGAAGGAGGTAGCAGACAGAATTTACTCTTAGTGCTCTGGATTGAAACAAGCACACACTATAGAGGGATATGTTTGTTCAAACACTGCTCCAAAAAATTAAAGGGAGACTTTTTAATCAGAGTCTAGCATCAAGCCAATGAAACTCCTAGGATATGGATCTGGTCAGGTAAGTAGCAGAGGGGGTTGTTCATCAGTTTCAGCTGCTTTGGTGATAATGAAATGAACAACAGGTGCACTAGATGGGCAACAATGAGATGACCCACAACACAGGAATGGTTTTACAGATGGAGGCCACTGACATTGTTTTCCCTGCTCATCTTCTCTGACTGGTTTTCCCTAGTTTTGCATTTGGCTCGGGTCAGTGTCCCTACTGGTAGCATGAGGCCATACCTGGACCTTACAGAGGTTGCACAGGCAGTCCAATTCCTTCAGGATGGCACATCAATACATACCATTGCCAGAAGGTTCGCTGTGTCTCCCAGCACAGTCTGAAGAGCATGGAGAAGTTTCCAGGAGACAGGCAGTTCCTCTAGGAGAGCTGGACAGGGCCATAGAAGGTCCTTAACCCATCAGCAGGACCGGTATCTGCTCCTTTGTGCAAGGAGGACCAGGATGAGCCCTGCCAGAGCCCTACAAAATGACCTCCAGCAGGCCACTGGTGTGAATGTCTCTGACCAAACAATCAGAAACAGACTTCATGAGGGTGGCCTGAGGGCCCGATGTCCTCTAGTGGGCCCTGTGCTCACTGCCCAACACCATAGAGCAGCGGTTCTCAACCTAGGGGTCACGACCCCTTTGGGGGTCGAACGACCATTTCCCAGGGGTCGCCTAAGACCATCGGAAAACACATATTTCCAATGGTCTTAGGAACCGAGACACCGCTCCTGTCTCAGGCGATCTGTGGGCGGGATGATATGCTGCCCCTGTAACCTGGCCACACCTCCGGGATCACTCAACAGCTCCGCCTCCTCGACGCTGATTGGCCACCGGAACTGTAGCTCAGGAGAGGCACACAGGCGGCCAATCACCGGCGAGGAGGTGGAGCTTGGAGAGGAGGAGCCGAGCGGCAGCGCGCGGAGATCGAAGAAGATCGAGGGTGCTGCAGGAACGAGTGAAGAGAGAGGCCAGAGAAGGAAGACAGTTGACAGGTAAGTGCAAATTTTGCTGCTGCAGCCAGGTATGCAGGTTGTAGATGGGAGAGGGAGAGAGCGAGCCCAGGCTGGAGCAGGGGTCAGCAAGGTAAGTATCATTGGTGTCAGTGGAAGGGATAGTGCCCCATCATTTGTGTCACTAATACCAACGATGGGGCACTATTCCTCCCCCCACTGACACCAACGATGGGGCACTATTCCCCCCCCACTGACACCAACGATGGAGCACTATTCCTCCCCCCACTGACACCAACGATGGGGCACTATTCCCCCCCCCCACTGACACCCTCGATGGGGCACTATTCCTCCCACTGACACCAACGATGGGGCACTATTCCTCCCACTGATACCAACGATGGGGCACTATTCCTCCCCCCACTGACAGCAATGATGGGGCACTATTCCTCCCCCCACTGACACCAACGATGGGGCACTATTCCTCCCCCCACTGACACCAACGATGGGGCACTATTCCCCCCCCCACTGACACCAACGATGGGGCACTATTCCTCCCCCCACTGACACCAACGATGGGGCACTATTCCTCCCCCCACTGACACCAACGATGGGGCACTATTCCTCCCCCCACTGACACCAACGATTGGGCACTATTCCTCCCCCCACTGACACCAACGATGGGGCACTATTCCCCCCCCCCACTGACACCAACGATGGGGCACTATTCCTCCCCCCACTGACACCAACGATGGGGCACTATTCCTCCCCCCACTGACACCAACGATGGGGCACTATTCCTCCCCCCACTGACACCAACGATGGGGCACTATTCCTCCCCCCACTGACATCAAGAATGGGGCACTATTCCTCCCCCCACCGACACCAACGATGGGACACTATTTCCCCCCCCCACTGACACCAACGATGGGTCACTATTCCCCCCCCCCCACTGACACCAATGATGGGTCACTATTCCCCCCCCCCCCACTGACCCCAATGATGGGGCACTATTCCCCCCTCCACCACATTGACACCAATGATGGGGCACTATTCCTCCCACTGACACCAATGATGGAGCACTATTCCTCCCACTGACACCAATGATGGGGCACTATTCCTCCCACTGACACCAATGATGGGGCACTATTCCTCCCACTGATACCAATGATGGGGCACTATTCCTCCCACTGACACCAATGATGGGGCACTATTCCTCCCACTGATACCAATGATGGGACACTATTCCTCCCACTGATACCAATGATGGGGCACTATTCCTCCCACTGACACCAATGATGGGGCACTATTCCTCCCAATGACACCCACAATGGGGCACTATTCCTCCCACTGACACCAATGATGGGGCACTATTCCTCCCACTGACACCAATGATGGGGCACTATTCCTCCCACTGATACCAATGATGGGGCACTATTCCTCCCACTGACACCAATGATGGGGCACTATTCCTCCCACTGACACCAATGATGGGGCACTATTCCTCCCACTGACACCAATGATGGGGCACTATTCCTCCCAATGACACCCACAATGGGGCACTATTCCTCCCACTGACACCCACAATGGGGCACTATTCATCCCACTGACACCAATGATGGGGCACTATTCCTCCCACTGACACCAATGATGGGGCACTATTCCTCCCACTGATACCAATGATGGGGCACTATTCCTCCCACTGACACCAATGATGGGGCACTATTCCTCCCACTGACACCAATGATGGGGCACTATTCCTCCCACTGACACCAATGATGGGGCACTATTCCTCCCACTGACACCAATGATGGGGCACTATTCCTCCCACTGACACCAATGATGGGGCACTATTCCTCCCACTGACACCAATGATGGGGCAGTATTCCTCCCAATGACACCCACAATGGGGCACTATTCCTCCCAATGACACCCACAATGGGGCACTATTCCTCCCACTGACACCCACAATGGGGCACTATTCCTCCCACTGACACCCACAATGGGGCACTATTCCTCCCACTGACACCCACAATGGGGCACTATTCCTCCCACTGACACCCACAATGGGGCACTATTCCTCCCACTGACACCCACAATGGGGCACTATTCCTCCCACTGACACCCACGATGGGGCACTATTCCTCCCACTGACACCCACGGTGGGGCACTATTCCTCCCACTGACGCCAATGATTGGGCACTATTCCTCTCACTGACACCAATGATGGGGCACTATTCCTCCCACTGACGCCAATGATTGTACACTATTCCTCCCACTGATGCCAATGATGGGGCACTATTCCCCCCACTGACACCAATGATGGGGTACTATTCCTCCCACTGACACCAATGATGGGGCACTATTCCTCCCACTGACACCAATGATGGGGCACTATTCCCCCCACTGACACCAATGATGGGGCACTATTCCTCCCACTGACACCAATGATGGAGCACTATTCCTCCCACTGACACCAATGATGGGGCACTATTCCTCCCACTGACACCAATGATGGGGCACTATTCCTTCCACTGACACCAATGATGGGGCACTATTCCTCCCACTGACACCAATGATGGGGCACTATTCCTCCCACTGATACCAATGATGGGGCACTATTCCTCCCACTGATACCAATGATGGGGCACTATTCCTCCCACTGACACCAATGATGGGGCACTATTCCTCCCACTGATACCAATGGTGGGGCACTATTCCTCCAACTGACACCAATGATGGGGCACTATTCCTCCCACTGACACCAATGATGGGGCACTATTCCCCCCACTGACACCAATGATGGGGCACTATTCCCCCCACTGACACCAATGATGGAGCACTATTCCTCCCACTGACACCAATGATGGGGCACTATTCCTCCCACTGACACCAATGATGGGGCACTATTCCTTCCACTGACACCAATGATGGGGCACTATTCCTCCCACTGATACCAATGATGGGGCACTATTCCTCCCACTGATACCAATGATGGGGCACTATTCTTCCCACTGATACCAATGATGGGGCACTATTCCTCCCACTGACACCAATGATGGGGCACTATTCCTTCCACTGATACCAATGATGGGGCACTATTCCTCCCACTGATGCCAATGATGGGACACTATTCCTCCCACTGACACCAATGATGGGGCACTATTCCTCCCACTGACACCAATGATGGGGCACTATTCCTCCCACTGATACCAATGATGGGGCACTATTCCTCCCACTGATGCCAATGATGGGACACTATTCCTCCCACTGACATCAGTGATGGGGCACTATTCCTCCCACTGACACCAATGATGGGGCACTATTCCTCCCACTGACACCAATGATGGGGCACTATTCCTCCCACTGATACCAATGATGGGGCACTATTCCTCCCACTGACACCAATGATGGGGCACTATTCCTCCCACTGACACCAATGATGGGGCACTATTCCTCCCACTGATACCAATGATGGGGCACTATTCCTCCCACTGATGCCAATGATGGGACACTATTCCTCCCACTGACACCAATGATGGGACACTATTCCTCCCACTGACATCAGTGATGGGGCGCTAGTCCTCCCACTGCAAAATTACAGTTATGAAGTAGCAACGAAAATAATTTTATGGTTGGGGGTCACCACAACATGAGGAACTGTATTAAGGGGTCGCGGCATTAGAAAGGTTGAGAACCACTGCCATAGAGCTTGATTGGCATTTGCCATTGAACCCCAGAATTGGCAGGTCCACCACTGGTGCCCTGTGCTTTCCACAGATGAGAGCAGGTTCACACTGAGCACACGTGACAGACGTAAAAGGGTCTGGAGAAGCCGTGTAGAACGTTCTGCTGCCTGTAACATGGTTCAGCATGACCGTATTGGTGGTGGGTCAGTGATGGTCTGGGGAGGCATATCCATGGAGGGACGCACCCTGACTGCCATTAGGTATGGGGATGAAATCCTTGGACCCATTGTCAGACCCTACGCTGGTGCAGGGGGTCCTGGGTTCCTCCTGGTGCAGACAATGCCCGGCCTCATGTGGGGAGAGTATGCAGGCAGTTCCTGGAGGATGAAGGAATTGATACCATTGAATGGCCTCCACGCTCGCCTGACCTAAATCCAATAGAACACCTCTGGGATGTCATGTGTCGGTCCATCCGACGCCGCCAGGTTGCACCTCAGACTGTCCAGGAGCTCAGTGATGCCCTGGTCCAGATCTGGGAGGAAATCCCCCCGGACACCATCCGTGGTCTCATTAGGACCCTCCCCCGACGTTGTCAGGCATGCATACAAGCACGTGGGGGCCATACAGACTACTGAGGACCATTCTGAGTTGCTGCAATGACATTTCAGCCAAATAGACTCGCCTGCTGCATCATTTTTTCAATTTGATTATCGGGGTGTCTTTGAATTCAGTCCTCTGTAGGTCATTCATTTTCATTTCCATCAAACGATGGGGCGTCCTTACATTCCTCACACATCACCCCGTCTATGACAGTATAGAGATCCAGCAGGAGATTCCTCCCCATTGAGATCTGATGGGTTTTTGAAGTCTTCCTTTAATTTTTTTTAGCAATATATATATATATATATATATATATATCAGGGGCGGACTGAAAACTCATGGGGCCCCCAGGCAATAGGGGATCATGGGGCCCCTGTGTCCTTGCCCACACTCAAAAAAGCCTGTACAAAAGGTACCAGGGGCATTTCATGGGGCCCCCTACTGACCCTGGGTCCTCGGGCAGTGCCCGAGTGCTCAAATGGTCAGTCTGCCCCTGATATATATATATGGACAGCACAATGGCTAAATGGTTAGCACTGCCTGGCAATACTTGGGTTGTTGCTTTGAATCCCAACCACAGCACCACCTGCCTGGAGTTTGCATGTTCTCCCTGGAGTTTGCATGTTCTCCCTGTGCCTGTGTGGTTTTCCTCCAAGTAGCTAGGATAATTGGATCCTGTCTAAATTGTCCCTAGTACGTGTATGTATGAATGTGAGTT